>NW_025746671.1:90000-94077 GCF_021184085.1 Oncorhynchus gorbuscha
CCTACCTTACCCTACCTACTACCACTCTGATCAAACCTACCTTACCCTACCTACTACCACTCTGATCACCCTACCTTACCCTACCTACTACCACTCTGATCACCCTACCTTACCCTACCTACTACCACTCTGATCAAACCTACCTTACCCTACCTACTACCACTCTGATCAAACCTACCTTACCCTACCTACTATAATGACTAACGCTGCTCTGTGGGTTGAGGTGGTAATGACTAACGCTGCTCTGTGTGTTGAGGTGGTAATGAATAACGCTGCTATGTGGGTTGAGGTGGTAATGACCATAATGCTGCTCTGTGTGTTGAGGTGGTAATGACTAATGCTGCTCTGTGGGTTGAGGTGGTAATGACTAACGCTGCTCTATGTGTTGATGTGGTAACGCTGCTCTGTGTGTTGAGGTGGTAATGACTAACGGTGCTCTGTGGGTTGAGGTGGTAATGACTAACGCTGCTCTGTGTGTTGAGGTGGTAATGCTGCTCTGTGTTGAGGTGGTAATGCTGCTCTGTGTTGAGGTGGTAACGCTGCTCTGTGTGTTGAGGTGGTAATGCTGCTCGGTGTGTTGAGGTGGTAATGACTAACGCTGCTCGGTGTGTTGAGGTGGTAATGACTAACGGTGCTCTGTGGGTTGAGGTGGTAATGACTAACGCTGCTCTGTGTGTTGAGGTGGTAACGCTGCTCTGTGTGTTGAGGTGGTAACGCTGCTCTGTGGGTTGAGGTGGTAATGACTAACGCTGCTCTGTGTATTGAGGTGGTAATGACTAACGCTGCTCTGTGGGTTGAGGTGGTAATGACCATAATGCTGCTCTGTGTGTTGAGGTGGTAATGACTAACGCTGCTCTGTGGGTTGAGGTGGTAATGACTAACGCTGCTCTGTGGGTTGAGGTGGTAATGACTAACGGTGCTCTGTGGGTTGAGGTGGTAATGACTAACGCTGCTCTGTGGGTTGAGGTGGTAATGACTAACGCTGCTCTGTGTGTTGAGGTGGTAATGACTAACGCTGCTCGGTGTGTTGAGGTGGTAATGCTGCTCTGTGTTGAGGTGGTAACGCTGCTCTGTGTGTTGAGGTGGTAATGACTAACGCTGCTCTGTGTGTTGAGGTGGTAATGACTAACGCTGCTCTGTGGGTTTAGGTGGTAATGACTAACAGTGCTCTGTGGGTTGAGGTGGTAATGCTGCTCTGTGGGTTGAGATGGTAACGCTGCTCTGTGGGTTGAGGTGGCAACGCTGCTCTGTGTGTTGAGGTGGTAATGACTAACGCTGCTCTGTGGGTTGAGGTGGTAATGCTGCTCTGTGGGTTGAGGTGGTAACGCTGCTCTGTGTGTTGAGGTGGTAATGACTAACGCTGCTCTGTGTGTTGAGGTGGTAACGCTGCTCTGTGGGTTGAGGTGGTAATGACTAACGCTGCTCTGTGGGTTGAGGTGGTAACGCTGCTCTGTGGGTTGAGGTGGTAATGACTAACGGTGCTCTGTGGGTTGAGGTGGTAACGCTGCTCTGTGGGTTGAGGTGGTAATGACTAACGCTGCTCTGTGGGTTGAAGTGGTAACGCTGCTCTGTGGGTTGAGGTGGTAATGACTAACGCTGCTCTGTGTGTTGAAGTGGTAACGCTGCTCTGTGGGTTGAGGTGGTAAGGACTAACAGTGCTCTGTGTGTTGAGGTGGTAATGACTAACGCTGCTCTGTGTGTTGAGGTGGTAATGACCATAATGCTTCTCTGTGGGTTGAGGTGGTAATAACTAACGCTGCTCTGTGGGTTGAGGTGGTAATGACTAATGCTGCTCTGTGGGTTGAGGTGGTAATGACCATAATGCTTCTCTGTGGGTTGAGGTGGTAATAACTAACGCTGCTCTGTGGGTTGAGGTGGTAATGACCATAATGCTGCTCTGTGTATTGAGGTGGTAATGACTAACGCTGCTCTGTGGGTTGAGGTGGTAATGACTAACGCTGCTCTGTGTGTTGAGGTGGTAATGACTAACGCTGCTCTGTGGGTTGAGGTGGTAATGACTAACGCTGCTCTGTGGGTTGAGGTGGTAATGACTAACGCTGCTCTGTGTGTTGAGGTGGTAATGACTAACGCTGCTCTGTAGGTTGAGGTGGTAATGACTAACGCTGCTCTGTGGGTTGAGGTGGTAACGCTGCTCTGTGGGTTGAGGTGGTAATGACTAACGGTGCTCTGTGGGTTGAGGTGGTAATGACTAACGCTGCTCTGTGTGTTGAGGTGGTAATGACTAACGCAACTCTGTGGGTTGAGGTGGTAATGACTAACGCTGCTCTGTGGGTTGAGGTGGTAACGCTGCTCTGTGGGTTGAGGTGGTAATGACTAACGGTGCTCTGTGGGTTGAGGTGGTAATGACTAATGCTGCTCTGTGTGTTGAGGTGGTAACGCTGCTCTGTGGGTTGAGGTGGTAATGACTAACGCTGCTCTGTGGGTTGAGGTGGTAATGACTAACGCTGCTCTGTGGGTTGAGGTGGTAATGACTAACGCTGCTCTGTGGGTTGAGGTGGTAACGCTGCTCTGTGTGTTGAGGTGGTAATGACTAACGGTGCTCTGTGGGTTGAGGTGGTAACGCTGCTCTGTGTGTTGAGGTGGTAATGACTAACGGTGCTCTGTGTGTTGAGGTGGTAACGCTGCTCTGTGTGTTGAGATGGTAATGACTAACGCTGCTCTGTGTGTTGATGTGGTAATGACTAACGCTGCTCTGTGTGTTGAGGTGGTAACGCTGCTCTGTGGGTTGAGGTGGTAACGCTGCTCTGTGGGTTGAGGTGGTAATGACTAATGCTGCTCTGTGTGTTGAGGTGGTAATGACTAACGCTGCTCTGTGGGTTGAGGTGGTAACGCTGCTCTGTGGTAATGTGTAATAACCCTGTCCTGTATATTAACAGTAGCCGGTATGAACCATCTCAGAGAGTACGGCATCGTGCACCGTGACATCAAACCAGGCAACATCATGCGCGTCATCGGCGAGGACGGGAGGTCCGTCTATAAGCTGACAGATTTCGGAGCAGCCAGAGAACTAGATGACGATGAGCAGTTTGTCTCTCTTTACGGCACTGAGGAATATCTGGTGAGTCCTGACCTCCGACCTCTACCGTTTGGACCTCTCACCTACAATAGGACACTTTACTCATCTAAAGGAATAATCTGCTATTAACTTCAGCTCAACATGACGTGTGTGTCTCTCTGTGTGTCTGTGTGTGTGTGTCTCTCTCTGTGTCTCTCTCTGTGTGTCTCTGTGTGTGTGTGTCTCTGTGTGTGTGTCTCTCTCTGTGTCTCTCTCTGTGTCTCTCTCTGTGTCTCTCTCTGTGTCTCTGTGTGTCTCTATGTGTGTGTCTCTATGTGTGTGTCTCTCTCTGTGTGTCTCTGTGTCTCTGTGTGTGTCTCTCTCTGTGTTTCTCTGTGTGTGTCTCTCTCTGTGTGTCTCTGTGTTTCTCTGTGTGTTTCTCTGTGTGTTTCTCTGTGTGTTTCTCTGTGTGTGTCTCTGTGTTTCTCTCTGTGTCTCTCTCTGTGTCTCTCTCTGTGTCTCTCTCTGTGTCTCTCTCTGTGTTTCTCTGTGTGTCTCCAACAGCACCCTGACATGTATGAGCGTGCAGTGCTGAGGAAAGAGCACCAGAAGAAGTATGGTGCGACGGTTGACCTGTGGAGCATCGGAGTCACCTTCTTCCACGCTGCCACCGGGTCCCTCCCCTTCAGACCCTTCGAAGGACCACGCAGGAACAAGGAAGTCATGTAAGAACTATAACCTGGTGGTCTAGAGGTCTAAGAACTATAACCTGGTGGTCTAGAGGTCTAAGACCTATAACCTGGTGGTCTAAGAACTATAACCTGGTGGTCTAGAGGTCTAAGACCTATAACCTGGTGGTCTAAGAACTATAACCTGGTGGTCTAGAGGTCTAAGAACTATAACCTGGTGGTCTAAGAACTATAACCTGGTGGTCTAAGAACTATAACCTGGTGGTCTAGAGGTCTAAGACCTATAACCTGGTGGTCTAAGAACTATAACCTGGTGGTCTAGAGGTCTAAGAACTATAACCTGGTGGTCTAGAGGTCTAAGACCTATAACCT
>NW_025746672.1:0-25000 GCF_021184085.1 Oncorhynchus gorbuscha
TGGTCTCTCCTATTCAGAAGACAACACGTCAGCCAGCGAACAGCACAGCTACATACAGCACAGCTATACAGCACAGCTATACAGCACTAACAAACACAGGGATAACACATCCATTACAGAGACACATCCATTACAGAGACACATCCATTACAGAGACACATCCATTACAGAGACACATCCACTACAGAGACACATCCACTACAGAGACACATCCACTACAGAGACACATCCACTACAGGACACATCCATTACAGAGACACATCCATTACAGAGATAACTTACAGAACACATCCACTACAGAGACACACATCCACTACAGGGACACATCCATTACAGGGACACATCCATTACAGAGATAACACAAACCTCTCCACTACAGAGATATACGAACACATCCACTACAGGGACACATCCACTACAGAGATAACACGAACACATCCACTACAGAGACACATCCACTACAGGGACACATCCACTACAGAGATAACAGACACATCCCATTACAGGAGATAACACGAACACATCCACTACAGAGACACATCCATTACAGGGACACATCCATTACAGGGACACATCCACTACAGAGACATCCATTACAGAGACACGTCCGTACAGAGATAACACAAACACATCCACTACAGAGATAACACGAACACATCCATTACAGAGACACATCCATTACAGGGACACATCCATTACAGAGACACATCCATTACAGAGACACATCCATTACAGAGACACATCTATTACAGAGACACATCCATTACAGAGACACATCCATTACAGAGACACATCCATTACAGAGACACATCCATTACAGAGACACATCCATTACAGAGACACATCCATTACAGGGACACATCCATTACAGAGACACATCCATTACAGGGACACATCCATTACAGAGACACATCCATTACAGAGACACATCCATTACAGAGACACATCCATTACAGGGACACATCCACTACAGAGACACATCCATTACAGAGACATCCATTACAGAGACACATCCATTACAGGGACACATCCATTACAGAGACACATCCATTACAGAGACACATCCATTACAGAGACACATACATTACAGAGATAACATGAACACATCCATTACAGAGGATAACACGAACACATCACTACAGAGATAACACGAACACATCCTCTACAGAGATAACATGAACACATTCTCTACAGAGATAACACGAACACATCCATTACAGAGGTAACACGAACACATCCTCTACAGAGATAACACGAACACATACTCTACAGAATAACACGAACACATCCATTACAGAGATAACACGAACACATCCTCTACAGGGACACATCCACAGAATAACACGAACACATCCACTACAGAGATAACACGAACACATCCTCTACAGGGACACATCCATTACAGAGATAACACGAACACATCTACTACAGAGATAACACGAACACATCCTCTACAGAGATAACACGAACACATCCTCTACAGAGATAACACGAACACATCCATTACAGAGGTAACACGAACACATCCTCTACAGAGATAACACGAACACATCATCTACAGAGATAACACAAACACATCCTCTACAGAGATAACACGAACACATCCTCTACAGGGACACATCCATTACAGAGATAACACGAACACATCCACTACAGAGATAACACAAACACATCCACTACAGAGATAACACAAACACATCCTCTACAGAGATAACACGAACACACCCATTACAGAGATAACACGAACACATCCTCTACAGAGATAACACGAACACACCCATTACAGAGACACATCCACTACAGAGATAACACGAACACATCCACTACAGAGATAACACATCCACTACAGAGACACATCCATTACAGAGATAACACAAACACATCCACTACAGAGATAACACAAACCTCTCCTCTATAGAGATAACACGAACACATCCACTACAGAGATAACACGAACACATCCACTACAGAGACACATCCATTACAGAGATAACACAAACACATCCACTACAGAGATAACACAAACCTCTCCTCTACAGAGATAGCACAAACACATCCATTACAGAGATAGCACGAACACATCCACTACAGAGACACATCCATTACAGAGATAGCACGAACACATCCACTGCAGAGACACATCCATTACAGAGACACATCCATTACAGAGATAGCACGAACACATCCACTACAGAGACACATCCATTACAGAGATAGTACGAACACATCCTCTACAGAGATAACACGAACACACCCATTACAGGGACACATCCATTACAGAGATAACACAAACACATCCACTACAGAGATAACACGAACACATCCTCTACAGAGATAACACGAACACATCCTCTACAGAGGTAACACGAACACATCCATTACAGAGACACATCCATTACAGAGATAACACGAACACATCCACTACAGAGGTAACACAAACACATCCACTACAGAGATAACACAAACACATCCACTACAGGGACACATCCATTACAGAGATAACACGAACACATCCACTACAGAGATAACACGAACACACCCATTACAAAGACACATCCATTACAGAGATAACACAAACACATCCACTACAGAGATAACATGAACACATCCACTACAGAGATAACACGAACACATCCATTACAGAGATAACACGAACACATCAATTACAGAGGTAACACGAACACATCAATTACAGAGGTAACACGAACACATCCACTACAGAGACACATCCATTACAGAGATAACACGAACACATCCATTACAGAGATAACACAAACACATCCACTACAGAGATAACATGAATACATCAATTACAGAGATAACATGATCACATTCTTTACAGAGATAACATGAACACATCAATTACAGAGGTAACACGAACACATCCTCCACAGAGATAACACGAACACATCCATTACAGGGACACATCCACTACAGAGATAACATGAACACATCCATTACAGAGATAACACAAACACATCCATTATCATGTGGAATCATACAGAAACCTACCAGAACACATTTTGGCTTCGACAGTTTGTCACACGCACACTCTGGAAAAACAGGGAAACAAAAAATAACATTTCAATTTGTGTTTTTTTTTATGGGATTGGGTGCTGAATAAACTACATGAGAGTTAGACTGATTAAACTGGAGGCTAACAGGTTGCAATGTGATGGAGGAGGAGACATGTTCCCCATTACGTGATGGTGTAAGAAGCTACTTTACCGCAGGTGTGCAGGGGACAGCAGTGGTCTGGAGGGGACACGGTGACAGCAGACATCCCCAAGGGACATGACAACTCAGGACATCGGTACGGCTCACACACTGCACACACACACACAGGAATCAGAGACACTGTGACGGTGTGTGTGTGTGTGTGTGTGTGTGTGTGTGTGTGTGTGTGTGTGTGTGTGTGTGTGTGTGTGTGTGTGTGTGTGTGTGTGTGTGTGTGTGTGTGTGTGTGTGTGTGTGTGTGTGTGTGTGTGTGTGTGTGTGTGTGTGTGTGTGTGTGTGTGTGTGTGTGTGTGTGTGTTGTACTCACCACAGTGGTAGACAGGACAGCAGAGGTCTGTACTGTTGGCGTCCACCGTCAACACCTCTCCATCCTGGCAGTTTGGAACCACCTCCAAACAGGAACCACACACTGGAGAAAGGAGACACATCAACACACTGGAGAAAGGAGACACATCAACACACTGGAGAAAGGAGACACATCAACACACTGGAGAAAGGAGACACATCGACACACTGGAGAAAGGAGACACATCAACACACTGGAGAAAGGAGACACAACACACTGGAGAAAGGAGACACATCAACACACTGGAGAAAGGAGACACATCGACACACTGGAGAAAGGAGACACATCAACACACTGGAGAAAGGAGACATCAACACACTGGAGAAAGGAGACACATCAACACACTGGAGAAAGGAGACACATCAACACACTGGAGAAAGGAGACACATCAACACACTGGTGAAAGGAGACACATCAACACACTGGAGAAAGGAGACACATCAACACACTGGAGAAAGGAGACACAACAACACACTGGAGAAAGGAGACACATCAACACACTGGAGAAAGGAGACACATCAACACACTGGAGAAAGGAGACACATCAACACACTGGAGAAAGGAGACACATCAACACACTGGAGAAAGGAGACACATCAACACACTGGAGAAAGGAGACACATCAACACACTGGAGAAAGGAGACACATCAACACACTGGAGAAAGGAGACACATCAACACACTGGAGAAAGGAGACACATCAACACACTGGAGAAAGGAGACATCAACACACTGGAGAAAGGAGACACATCAACACACTGGAGAAAGGAGACACATCAACACACTGGAGAAAGGAGACACATCAACACACTGGAGAAAGGAGACACATCAACACACTGGAGAAAGGAGACACATCAACACACTGGAGAGAGGAGACACAACAACACACTGGAGAAAGGAGACACATCAACACACTGTAGAAAGGAGACACATCAACACACTGGAGAAAGGAGACACATCAACACACTGGAGAAAGGAGACACATCAACACACTGGAGAAAGGAGACACATCAACACACTGGAGAAAGGAGACACATCAACACACTGGAGAAAGGAGACACATCAACACACTGGAGAAAGGAGACACATCAACACACTGGAGAAAGGAGACACATCAACACACTGGAGAAAGGAGACATCAACACACTGGAGAAAGGAGACACATCAACACACTGGAGAAAGGAGACACATCAACACACTGGAGAAAGGAGACACATCAACACACTGGAGAAAGGAGACACATCAACACACTGGAGAAAGGAGACACATCAACACACTGGAGAGAGGAGACACAACAACACACTGGAGAGAGGAGACACAACAACACACTGGAGAAAGGAAAGACACATCAACACACTGTAGAAAGGAGACACATCAACACACTGGAGAAAGGAGACACATCAACACAGGAGAAAGGAGACACATCAACACACTGGAGAAAGGAGACACATCAACACACTGGAGAAAGGAGACAAATCAACACACTGGAGAAAGGAGACAAATCAACACACTGGAGAAAGGAGACACATCAACACACTGGAGAAAGGAGACACATCAACACACTGGAGAAAGGAGACACATCAACACACTGGAGAAAGGAGACACATCAACACACTGGAGAAAGGAGACACATCAACACACTGGAGAAAGGAAACACATCAACACACTGGAGAAAGGAGACACCACAATTTGACAGCAAAACACATAACTTTAACAATGTGTATAATGGCATGATGAAGAATTATATTCTGGTTATGTTTGTGGGATGATGCTGGTCTGTCATGGTTGTGGTTAAATTGTAATTATGCTGTGGTTATGGTCATGGTTGTGGTTGTGGTGTGGTTATATTGTGGTCATGGTTGTGGTTGCGTTGTGGTTATATTGTAGTCATGGTTGTGGTTATATTGTGGTCATGGTTGTGGTTATGTTGTGGTTATATTGTGGTCATGGTTGTGGTTATATTGTGGTCATGGTTGTGGTTATATTGTGGTCATGGTTGTGGTTATGTTGTGGTCATGGTTGTGGTTATGTTGTGGGATGATGCAGGTCTGTCATGGTTGCGTTGTGGTTATATTGTGGTCATGGTTGTGGTTATATTGTGGTCATGGTTGTGGTTATATTGTGGTCATGGTTGTGGTTATATTGTGGTCATGGTTGTGGTTATATTGTGGTCATGGTTGTGGTTATGTTGTGGTCATGGTTGTGGTTATATTGTGGTCATGGTTGTGGTTATATTGTGGTCATGGTTGTGGTTATGTTGTGGTCATGGTTGTGGTTATATTGTGGTCATGGTTGTGGTTATATTGTGGTTATATTGTGGTCATGGTTGTGGTTATATTGTGGTCATGGTTGTGGTTATATTGTGGTCATGGTTGTGGTTATGTTGTGGTTATATTGTGGTTATATTGTGGTCATGGTTGTGGTTATATTGTGGTCATGGTTGTGGTTATATTGTGGTCATGGTTGTGGTTATATTGTGGTCATGGTTGTGGTTATATTGTGGTCATGGTTGCGGTTATATTGTGGTCATGGTTGTGGTTATATTGTGGTCATGGTTGTGGTTATATTGTGGTCATGGTTGTGGTTATATTGTGGTCATGGTTGTGGTTATATTGTGGTCATGGTTGTGGTTATATTGTGGTCATGGTTGTGGTTATGTTGTGGTTATGTTGTGGTTATATTGTGGTTATATTGTAGTCATGGTTGTGGTTATATTGTGGTTATATTGTGGTTATATTGTGGTCATGGTTGTGGTTATATTGTGGTTATATTGCAGTTATATTGTGGTTATATTGTGGTCATGGTTGTGGTTATATTGTGGTTATGTTGTGGTTATGTTGTGGTCATGGTTGTGGTTATATTGTGGTCATGGTTGTGGTTATATTGTGGTTATATTGTGGTTATATTGTGGTCATGGTTGTGGTTATATTGTGGTTATATTGCAGTTATATTGTGGTTATATTGTGGTCATGGTTGTGGTTATATTGTGGTTATGTTGTGGTTATGTTGTGGTCATGGTTGTGGTTATATTGTGGTCATGGTTGTGGTTATGTTGTGGTCATGGTTGTGGTTATGTTGTGGTCATAGTTGTGGTTATATTGTTGTCATGGTTGTGGTTATATTGTGGTCATGGTTGTGGTTATATTGTGGTCATGGTTGTGGTTATGTTGTGGTTATGTTGTGGTTATATTGTGGTTATATTGTGGTCATGGTTGTGGTTATATTGTGGTCATGGTTGTGGTTATATTGTGATCATGGTTGCGGTTATATTGTGGTCATGGTTGTGGTTATATTGTGGTCATGGTTGTGGTTATATTGTGGTCATGGTTGTGGTTATGTTGTGGTTATATTGTGGTTATATTGTGGTCATGGTTGTGGTTATATTGTGGTTATATTGCGGTTATATTGTGGTTATATTGTGGTCATGGTTGTGGGTTGTGGTTGTGGTTATATTGTGGTCATGGTTGTGGTTATATTGTGGTCATGGTTGTGGTTATGTTGTGGTCATGGTTGTGGTTATGTTGTGGTCATGGTTGTGGTTATATTGCGGTTGTGGTTATATTGTGGTTATGGTTGTGGTTATATTGTGGTCATGGTTGTGGTTATATTGTGGTCATGGTTGCGGTTATATTGTGGTCATGGTTGTGGTTATGTTGTGGTTATATTGTGGTCATGGTTGTGGTTATATTGTGGTTATATTGTGGTCATGGTTGTGGTTATATTGTGGTCATGGTTGTGGTTATATTGTGGTCATGGTTGCGGTTATATTGTGGTCATGGTTGTGGTTATATTGTGGTCATGGTTGTGGTTATATTGTGGTCATGGTTGTGGTTGCGGTGTGGTTGTGTTGTGTTTATATTGTGGGATGATGCAGGTCTGTCATGGTTGTGTTGTGGTTATATTGTGGTCATGGTTGTGGTTATATTGCGGTCATGGTTGTGGTTATATTGTGGTCATGGTTGTGGTTATGTTGTGGGATGATGCAGGTCTGTCATGGTTGTGGTTATATTGTGGTCCTGGTTGTGGTTGTGGTGTGGTTGCGTTGTGGTTATATTGTGGTTATGTTGTGGTCATGGTTGTGTTTATATTGTGGTTATATTGTGGTCATGGTTGTGGTTATATTGTGGTTATATTGTGGTCATTGTTGTGGTTATATTGTGGTTATATTGTGGTCATGGTTGTGGTTATATTGTGGTTATATTGTGGTTATATTGTGGTTATGTTGTGGTTATATTGTGGTTATATTGTGGTCATGGTTGTGGTTATATTGTGGTCATGGTTGTGGTTATATTGTGCTCATGGTTGTGGTTATATTGTGGTCATGGTTGTGGTTATGTTGTGGGATGATGCAGGTCTGTCATGGTTGCGTTGTGGTTATATTGTGGTCATGGTTGTGGTTATATTGTGGTCATGGTTGTGGTTATATTGTGGTCATGGTTGTGGTTATATTGTGGTTATATTGTGGTCATGGTTGTGGTTATGTTGTGGTCATGGTTGCGTTGTGGTTATATTGTGGTCATGGTTGTGGTTATATTGTGGTCATGGTTGTGGTTATATTGTGGTCATGGTTGTGGTTATATTGTGGTCATGGTTGTGGTTATATTGTGGTCATGGTTGTGGTTATGTTGTGGTCATGGTTGTGGTTATGTTGTGGTCATGGTTGTGGTTATGTTGTGGTCATGGTTGTGGTCATGGTTGTGGTTATATTGTGGTCATGGTTGTGGTTATATTGTGGTCATGGTTGCGGTTATATTGTGGTTATATTGTGGTCATGGTTGTGGTTATATTGTGGTCATGGTTGTGGTTATATTGTGGTTATATTGTGGTCATGGTTGTGGTTATATTGTGGTTATGTTGTGGTCATGGTTGTGGTTGACTCACTACAGATGTGTGCCAGGCAGCAGCTGCCATCAGCCCTGGTGGCGATGAGGGTCTGGTCCTCTCTACAAGCTGGGATGTCTGACTCACAGCGCTCTGGGTCACACTCTGTACACAACACACACACACACAGAAATACACAGAAATACACACACAACACACATTTTAGTCTGGTATCATCATATAGTCTGGTATCATCATATAGTCTGGTATCATCATATAGAATAGTATCATCATATAGCCTGGAATCATCATGTAGAATAGTATCAGCATATAGTCTGGTATCATCATATAGCCTGGTATCATCATATAGAATAGTATCATCATACAGAATAGTATCATCACATAGAATAGTATCATCATATAGTCTGGTATCATCATATAGCCTGGTATCATCATATAGTCTGGTATCATCATATAGCCTGGTATCATCATATAGCCTGGTATCAGCATATAGTCTGGTATCATCATATAGCCTGGTATCATCATATAGAATAGTATCATCATACAGAATAGTATCATCACATAGAATAGTATCATCATATAGTCTGGTATCATCATATAGCCTGGTATCATCATATAGTCTGGTATCATCATATAGCCTGGTATCATCATATAGCCTGGTATCATCATATAGTCTGGTATCATCATATAGCCTGGTATCATCATATAGCCTGGTATCATCATATAGCCTGGTATCATCATATAGTCTGGTATCATCATATAGAATAGTATCATCATACAGAATAGTATCATCACATAGAATAGTATCACCATATAGCCTGGTATCATCATATAGTCTGGTATCATCATATAGTCTGGTATCATCATATAGAATAGTATCAGCATATAGTCTGGTATCATCATATAGTCTGGTATCATCATATAGAATAGTATCATCATATAGCCTGGTATCATCATATAGTCTGGTATCATCATATAGTCTGGTATCATCATATAGAATAGTATCATCACATAGAATAGTATCACCATATAGCCTAGTATCATCATATAGCCTGGTATCATCATATAGAATAGTATCATCACATAGAATAGTATCACCATATAGCCTGGTATCATCAGATAGTCTGGTATCATCATATAGTCTGGTATCATCATATAGAATAGTATGATCATATATCCTAGCATCATCATATAGTCTAGTATCATCATATAGAATAGTATCATCACATAGAATAGTATCAGCATATAGTCTGGTATCATCACATAGCCTGGTATCATCATATAGAATACTATCATCACATTGAATAGTATCATCATATAGAATAGTATCACCATATAGAATAGTATCAGCATATAGTCTGGTATCATCATATAGAATAGTATCAGCATATAGTCTGGTATCATCATATAGAATAGTATCATCAAATAGTCTGGTATCATCATATAGTCTGGTATCATCATATAGCCTGGTATCATCATATAGAATAGTATCATCATATAGCCTAGTATCATCATATAGTCTGGTATCATCATATAGCCTGGTATCATCATATAGAATAGTATCATCATATAGCCTGGTATCATCATATAGTCTGGTATCATCATATAGAATAGTATCATCATATAGAATAGTATCATCATATAGAATAGTATCATCATATAGAATAGTATCATCATATAGCCTAGTATCATCATATAGCCTGGTATCATCATACAGTCTGGTATCATCATATAGAATAGTATCATCATATAGAATAGTATCATCATATAGAATAGTATCATCATATAGAATAGTATCATCATATAGAATAGTATCATCATATAGAATAGTATCATCACATAGAATAGTATCATCATATAGCCTGGTATCATCATATAGAATAGTATCATCATATAGCCTGGTATCATCATATAGAATAGTATCATCATATAGCCTGGTATCATCATATAGAATAGTATCATCATATAGCCTGGTATCATCATATAGAATAGTATCATCACATAGAATAGTATCATCATATAGCCTGGTATCATCATATAGAATAGTATCATCACATAGAATAGTATCATCATATAGCCTGGTATCATATAGAATAGTATCATCACATAGAATAGTATCATCATATAGCCTGGTATCATCATATAGAATAGTATCATCACATAGAATAGTATCATCATATAGCCTGGTATCATCATATAGAATAGTATCATCACATAGAATAGTATCATCATATAGCCTGGTATCATATAGAATAGTATCATCACATAGAATAGTATCATCATATAGCCTGGTATCATCATGTATTCTGTTATCATCATATATCCTAGTATCATCATATATATAATAGTATCATCATATAGCCTAGTATCATCATATAGAATAGTATCATCATATATATAATAGTATCATCATATAGCCTAGTATCATCATATAGAATAGTATCATCATATAGAATAGTATCATCATATAGCCTGGTATCATATAGAATAGTATCATCATATAGAATAGTATCATCATATAGAATAGTATCATCATAAGACTTAGTATCATCATATAGCCTGGTATCATAATATAGCCCGGAATCATCATATAGCCTGTTATCATAATGTAGCTTAGTATCATCATATAGCCTGGTATCATAATATAGCCCGGAATCATCATATAGCCTGTTATCATCATATAGCCTAGTATCATCATATAGCATAGTATCATCATATGGCCTAGTGGTGGTGATTATACAGAAGAGAGGCCCCCTCACCACAGACGTAGTCTGGTATCATCATATAGCATAGTATCATCATATGGCCTAGTGGTGGTGATTATACAGAAGAGAGGCCCTCACCACAGACGTAGGCTGGTATCATCATATAGCCTGGTATCATCATATGGCCTAGTGGTGGTGATTATACAGAAGAGAGGCCCCCTCACCACAGACGTAGTCTGGTATCATCATATAGCTTAGTATCATCATATAGCATAGTATCATCATATGGCCTAGTGGTGGTGATTATACAGAAGAGAGGCCCCTCACCACAGACGTAGTCTGGTATCATAATATAGCTTAGTATCATCATATAGCATAGTATCATCATATGGCCTAGTGGTGGTCATTATACAGAAGAGAGGCCCCTCACCACAGACGTAGTCTGGTATCATCATATAGCATAGTATCATCATATGGCCTAGTGGTGGTCATTATACAGAAGAGAGGCCCCTCACCACAGACGTAGTCTGGTATCATCATATAGCATAGTATCATCATATGGCCTAGTGGTGGTCATTATACAGAAGAGAGGCCCCTCACCACAGACGTAGTCTGGTATCATCATATAGCATAGTATCATCATATGGCCTAGTGGTGGTGATTATACAGAAGAGAGGCCCCTCACCACAGACGTAGTCTGGTATCATCATATAGCATAGTATCATCATATGGCCTAGTGGTGGTGATTATACAGAAGAGAGGCCCCTCACCACAGACGTAGTCTGGTATCATCATATGGCCTAGTGGTGGTGATTATACAGAAGAGAAGCCCCTCACCACAGACGTAGTCTGACAGCAGGATTCCTCTCTGAAGTAAGACACCAGCTTCTCTCCATACTGACACTCCGGGGGGAAGATGTCACACAGGGTCTGGTTACAAACTGGATGACAGACAGAGAGACAGAGAGACAGAGAGACAGAGAGACAGAGAGACAGAGAGACAGAGAGACAGAGAGACAGACAGACAGACAGACAGACAGACAGACAGACAGACAGACAGACAGACAGACAGACAGACAGACAGACAGACAGACAGACAGACAGACAGACAGACAGACAGACAGACAGACAGACAGACAGACACCATCAGATCAATACAAACCAATCACAATACATAATGGCCGCTTAAACATCGTTCCTAAATTGTTCAAGTGGAACTCAAGTTCCTGTTGACATTGAGTTGAGCTCTCAACTCTTTAAAGTTCCTGTTGACATTGAGTTGAGCTCTCAACTCTTTAAAGTTCCTGTTGACATTGAGTTGAGCTCTCAACTCTTTAAAGTTCCTGTTGACATTGAGTTGAGCTCTCAACTCGTTAAAGTTCCTTCACAATTGTTTTCAGGGCCATCGGATTCCTTCTTTTTGAGTAGTGGTCCACTTGTGACAGAGTGTTACAGCAGGCTTTCATAGGACAGCAGCTGACTTTGCTAAGTTGGTTCAAGTCATTGGTGTAAAGTACTTAAGTAAAAAATACTTTAATGTACTACTTAAGTTGTTTTTTTTGGGGGGGGGGTTATCTGTACTTAGCTTTATTATTCATATTTTTTACAACTTTTACTTTGGCTCCTGAGTGGGGGGGCTGTCTAAGGCACTGCATCTCATTACAGACACCCCGGTTTGAATCCAGGCTGTATCACAACCGGCCGTAATTGGGATTCCCATAGGACGGCGTACAATTGACCCAGGTTTGACCCAGGTTTGACCCTGGTTTGGCCCAGGTTTGGCCCAGGTTTGGCCCAGGTTTGACCCAGGTTTGGCCCAGGTTTGACCCAGGTTTGACCCAGGTTTGACCCAGGTTTGACCCAGGTTTGGCCGGTGTAGGCCGTCATTGTAAATAAGAATTTGTTCTTAACTGACTTGCCTAGTTAAATAAAAAATATATACTTTCCTATGGAAAATTATGTACTTTTTTACTCCATACATTTTCCCCGATATCCAAAAGTATATGTTATATTTTGAATGAATGAATTTTCCCAGTGTACTGTAGTAATGTACCAGTTTCTTACCGCAGGCTCTCTGTGGGCAGCAGGAGGTGTCGTCTGCCAGGCCGATGACCACTTCCCCGGCCCTGCGGCAGAGCGGCTGAGCCACGGCAGAGCAGTTATACTCCACGGGAACGATACTGTCGTTGTCACAGCGATACATACAGCAGCCATCTTTAGACGCCTTCCACACCTCGCCAGGAGCACGGGGTACACCCGAACTGTCCGTACAGGCTGGGAGACACACACACACACACACAGATAAAACAAAACCTCGGACCAGACCAGACCAGACCAGACCAGACCAGACCAGACCAGACCAGACCAGACCAGACCAGACTAGACTAGACTAGACTAGACCGGACCGGACCGGACCAGACCAGACCAGACCAGACCAGACCAGACCAGACCAGACCAGACCGGGTGTTTTGTATTATATGAATGTTGACCAGTGTTTATTTGATTGTGTGTGTGATGGCGGAGGGTTGATCAGTGTTTATTTGAATGTGTGTGTGATGGCGGAGGGTTGACCAGTGTTCATTTGATTGTGTGTGTGATGGCGGAGGGTTGATCAGTGTTCATTTGATTGTGTGTGTGATGGCGGAGGGTTGACCAGTGTTCATTTGATTGTGTGTGTAATGGCGGAGGGTTGATCAGTGTTCATTTGATTGTGTGTGTGATGGCGGAGGGTTGATCAGTGTTCATTTGATTGTGTGTGTGATGGCGGAGGGTTGATCAGTGTTCATTTGATTGTGTGTGTGATGGCGGAGGGTTGATCAGTGTTCATTTGATTGTGTGTGTGATGGCGGAGGGTTGATCAGTGTTTATTTGATTGTGTGTGTGATGGCGGAGGATTGATCAGTGTTTATTTGAATGTGTGTGTGATGGCGGAGGGTTGATCAGTGTTCATTTGATTGTGTGTGTGATGGCGGAGGGTTGACCAGTGTTTATTTGATTGTGTGTGTGATGGCGGAGGATTGATCAGTGTTTATTTGAATGTGTGTGTGATGGCGGAGGGTTGATCAGTGTTCATTTGATTGTGTGTGTGATGGCGGAGGGTTGATCAGTGTTTATTTGATTGTGTGTGTGATGGCGGAGGGTTGACCAGTGTTCATTTGATTGTGTGTGTGATGGCGGAGGGTTGATCAGTGTTTATTTGATTGTGTGTGTGATGGCGGAGATTTGATCAGTGTTTATTTGATTGTGTGTGTGATGGCGGAGGGTTGATCAGTGTTCATTTGATTGTGTGTGTGATGGCGGAGGGTTGATCGGTGTTCATTTGATTGTGTGTGTGATGGCGGAGGGTTGATCAGTGAAGGCTTACCACACTTCTCAGGGGGGATGCAGAGGGCAGAGTAGGGTCGATGGAGCAGAGTGCCCTCAGGACAAACACATCCCTCTGTCAGGCCTGTACACTGCTCAGGGTGGTGGTCAAAGTCGTGGTTGGAGCAGGACTGGGCTGTACAGGTAGACAGACAGGCCTGGTAACGCAGTCGGTCTGGACACATGAAGGCTGGGAGAGGAGAGAGGTGAGACAGACACTGTTTTAAACTGTTCATAAACATTATCAGGCGACATTCAATATTCTTATGTTCATGATGCAGAACTTTGTCTTTATAACATTATAGTGTATTGACTGATGTTATAACATTATAGTGTATTGACTGATGTTATAACATTATAGTGTATTGACTGATGTTATAACATTATAGTGTATTGTGTAAGGCTTCATGTGTCTGACTGTGCTTTGGAAGCCATGTTAAACAGCCAGTGCAGTAGAAGGAAGCCAGTCCTTACGACAGTAGTCTGGGCTCCTCCACTCCATGCAGACGTTGAACTTGTGACAAGATGCCACGTAGGCAGCCAACGCTACACACGGGTTGTTGACGTACTCCGCGTCACGTACCCACACCTCACAGAACGTACTGGGAGGAACCTGCGGGACATTACAAGAAATACAACAACGTTTTCTTCAATCGTCTGTTTTATGTCCTCAACACATCTACAGTGCTGTATTGGGATGGGAGTGTACTGTATTAGGATGGGAGGGGACTGTATTGGGATGGGAGGGTACTGTATTGGGATGGGAGGGTACTGTATTGGGATGGGAGGGTACTGTATTGGGATGGGAGGGTACTGTATTGGGATGGGAGGGTACTGTATTGGGATGGGAGGGTACTGTACGACGAGGGAGAGAGAGAGAGGAAGCAGGGAACCTACAAAAGCATGGCAGGGGCTGAAGGAGGTGTTTCGCAGCATGGTCATACACTGGGAACAGTCGCTGGTGGAACAGTTGACTTCTCTGCGCCGGCTGTGGCTGATGTAACTAGTGGTGTTGGGGACCTGCCAGCTGTCGATGAACACCGCCGGGTCCTCGCTCTCCCCGACTGTCGTCCCATTCGACAGCATCAGGTCGTTGGCCGGGTTACCATCACAGCAGCCTGGGGGGGAAGTAGGGGGAGGGAGAGAGAGAGAGAGAGAGAGAGAGAGAGAGAGAGAGAGAGAGAGAGAGAGAGAGAGAGAGAGAGAGAGAGAGAGAGAGACAGAGAGAGAGAGAGAGAGAGAGAGAGAGAGAGAGAGAGAGAGAGAGACAGAGAGAGAGAGAGAGAGAGACATGAGAGAGAGAGACATGAGAGAGAGACATGAGAGAGACATGAGAGAGAGAGAGAGAGAGGTGATCGGAAGAGGGGAACAGAGGGGGAGAGGCGAGAGAGAAAGAGTGAGAGAGAGCATGCGTCGGGGGCAAGGCCATGGCCAGATGAAACAGCGTTATTATTTCAGGAATGGCACGTTCACCTACGAAACATGTACAACATCTCAGGGACCCTACTCAATATGTGGCCTTTAACCTATGGCCCCTACTCAATCTGTGGCCCCTACGCAATCTATGGCCCCTACTCAATCTGTGGCCCCTACACAATCTATGGCCCCTACTCAATCTATGGGCCTTCTCAATCTATGGCCCCTACACAATCTATGGCCCTTACTCAATCTATGGCTCCTTCTCAGTCTATGGCCCCTACTCAATCTATGGCTCCTTCTCAATCTATGGCCCCAACTCAATCTATGGCCCCTACACAATCTATGGCACTTACTCTATCTATGGCTCCTTCTAAATCTTTGGCTCCAACTCAATCTATGGCTCCTTCTCAATCTATAGCCCCAACTCAATCTGTGGCCCTACTCAATCTATGGCCCCTACACAATCTATGGCCCCTACTCAATCTGTGGCCCCTACACAATCTATGGCCCCTACTCAATCTATGGCCCCTACTCAATCTATGGCCCCTACACAAGCTATGGTCCCTACTCAATCTATGGCACTTACTCTATCTATGCCTCCTCAATCTATGGCCCCAACTCAATCTATGGCCCCTACACAATCTATGGTCCCTACTCAATCTATGTCACTTACTCTATCTATGCCTCCTTCTCAATCTTTGGCCCCTACACAATCTATGGTCCCTACTCAATCTATGGCACTTACTCTATATATGCCTCCTTCTCAATATATGGCCCCAACACAATATATGGTCCCTACTCAATCTGTGGCATTTACTCAATCTATGGCTCCTACTCAATATATGGCTCCTACTCAATCTATGGCTCCTACTCAATCTATGGCTCCTACACAATCTATGGCTCCTACACAATCTATGGCTCCTACTCAATCTATGGCCACTACTCAATCTATGGCTCCTTCTCAATCTATGGCTCCTACTCAATCTATGGCTCCTACTCAATCTATGGCTCCTACTCAATCTATGGCTCCTACTCAATCTATGGCCACTACTCAATCTATGGCCACTACTCAATCTATGGCTCCTTCTCAATCTATGGCTCCTACTCAATCTATGGCCCCTACTCAACCTGAATGGCTATAGCAGGTGAGGTCCTATGGTATGTGCCAAATGGCACCCTATCCCTAGTGCACAACCTTTGACCCCATGGCCAGGGCAAA
Organism: Oncorhynchus gorbuscha; assembly: GCF_021184085.1. Lineage (NCBI taxonomy): Eukaryota > Metazoa > Chordata > Actinopteri > Salmoniformes > Salmonidae > Oncorhynchus > Oncorhynchus gorbuscha. The sequence goes on from NW_025746672.1 coordinate 17,132, forward strand.
AGGAGTGGTATAAATAGGGAATAGGGTCCCACTTGGGAAGCACACTACAACCAGCCTCCATACCACTCCACTTCAAATGGATGCCATTGTCCTGGTAAGCCACATGTCATTGTTCTGGTAAACCAAATGGCATTGTCCTGGTAAACCACATGCCAGTGTCCTGGTAAACCAAATGCCATTGTCCTGGTAAACCAAATGGCATTGTCCTGGTAAACCACATGCCAGTGTCCTGGTAAACCACATGCCAGTGTCCTGGTAAACCACATGCCAGTGTCCTGGTAAACCACATGCCAGTGTCCTGGTAAACCAAATATCAGTGTCCTGGTAAACCACATACCGGTGTCCTGGTAAACCACATGCCAGTGTCCTGGTAAACCACATGCCAGTGTCCTGGTAAACCACATACTAGTGTCCTGATAAACCAGATATCAGTGTCCTGGTAAATCACATACCAGTGTCCTGGTAAACCAATTACTAGTGTCCTGGTAAACCAAATGTCAGTGTTCTGGTAAGCCAGATACCAGTGTCCTGGTAAACCACATACTAGTGTCCTGGTAAACCACAAACTAGTGTCCAGGTAAACCACATATCATTGTCCTGGTAAACCACATACTGGTGTCCTGGTAAACCACATGCCAATGTCCTGGTAAACCACATACTAGTTTCCTGGTAAACCAAATATCAGTGTCCTGGTAAACCACATACTAGTTTCCTGGCAAACCAAATATCAGTGTCCTGGTAAACCACATGCCAGTGTCCTGGTAAACCACATGCCAGTATCCTGGTAAGCCACATGCCAGTGTCTTGGTAAACCACATACCAGTGTCCTGGTAAACCACATACTAGTGTCCTGGTAAATCACATACCAGCATCCTGGTAAGCCACATCCCAGCGTCCTGGTAAACCACATGCCAGTGTCCTGGTAAACCACATGCCAGTGTCCTGGTAAACCAAATATCAGTGTCCTGGTAAGCCACATGCCAGTGTCTTGGTAAACCACATGCCAGTGTCCTGGTAAACCACATACCAGTGTCCTGGTAAACCACATACTAGTGTCCTGGTAAATCACATACCAGCATCCTGGTAAGCCACATCCCAGTGTCCTGGTAAACCACATGCCAGTGTCTTGGTAAACCACATGCCAGTGTCCTGGTAAACCACATGCCAGTGTCCTGGTAAACCAAATATCAGTGTCCTGGTAAACCACATTCCAGCGTCCTCATAAGTTCTAACTACACAACATACCACAGAGGCCCATGGTGGGCAGTTTGCTGTTGTAGCTCTCTGTCTCGATGACCAACATGCCCGTGCTGTGGAACCACTGCAGCTTCAGGCCCGCTGGCGTACGGATCAGATACATGTTGCCGGTATCCAGGATCTCAAAGCCAAACTTCTTGAACCTCGGCTTGGCGTACCTCGAGTTCACATATAGCTGACAGAGAGAAAAGAGGTGTCAAAATCCTATATGTTGAGGGGTACTGTATTTCTAATATAGATAGGCCTACAAATACTACTGTGTGTATGGCAAGTTAATTAACATCTCATCACTTTTTAGGTCTAGGAACTATTTCTACTTGACATTGACTTTGATTCTGTCCGTAGTCAAATTGGTGAATAAAGGTCTAGTTAGAAAGAGAGATGGGAAAGATGAATAAGAGATAGGAAGAGATGAAGAAGAGATTAGGAAGAGATGAAGAAGAGATGAAGAAGAGATTAGGAAGAAATGAAGAAGAGATGAAGAAGAGATTAGGAAGAGATGAAGAAGAGATGAAGAAGAGATTAGGAAGAGATGAAGAAGAGATGAAGAAGAGATTAGGAAGAAATGAAGAAGAGATTAGGAAGAAATTAGGAAGATATAGGGATAGATTAGGAAGAGATGAAGCAGAGATGGGAAGAGATGAAGAGGAGATGAATAAGAGATAGGAAGAGATGAAGAAGAGATGGGAAGAGATGAAGAAGAGATGGGAAGAGATGAAGAAGAGATAGGAAGAGATGAAGAAGAGATGGGAAGAGATGAAGAAGAGATGGGAAGAGATGAAGAAGAGATGAGGAAGAGATGAAGAAGAGATGGGAAGAGATGAAGAAGAGATGGGAAGAGATGAAGAAGAGATGGGAAGAGATGAAGAAGAGATGGAAAGAGATGAAGAAGAGATGAAGAAGAGATGGGAAGAGATGAAGAAGAGATGAGGAAGAGATGGGAAGAGATGAAGAAGAGATGGGAAGAGATGAAGAAGAGATGGGAAGAGATGAAGAAGAGATGAAGAAGAGATGGGAAGAGATGAAGAAGAGATAGGAAGAGATGAAGAAGAGATGAAGAAGAGATGGGAAGAGATGAAGAAGAGATGGGAAGAGATGAAGAAGAGATGGGAAGAGATGAAGAAGAGATGGGAAGAGATGAAGAAGAGATGGGAAGAGATGAAGAAGAGATGAAGAAGAGATGGGAAGAGATGAAGAAGAGATGAGGAAGAGATGAAGAAGAGATGGGAAGAGATGAAGAAGAGATGAGGAAGAGATGAAGAAGAGATGGGAAGAGATGAAGAAGAGATGAGGAAGAGATGAAGAAGAGATGGGAAGAGATGAAGAAGAGATGGGAAGAGATGAAGAAGAGATGGGAAGAGATGAAGAAGAGATGAAGAAGAGATGGGAAGAGATGAAGAAGAGATAGGAAGAGATGAAGAAGAGATGAAGAAGAGATGGGAAGAGATAGGAAGAGATGAAGAAGAGATGGGAAGAGATGAAGAAGAGATAGGAAGAGATGAAGAAGAGATGGGAAGAGATAGGAAGAGATGGGAAGAGATAGGAAGAGATGAAGAAGAGATGAGGAAGAGATGAAGAAGAGATGGGAAGAGATGGGAAGAGATGAAGAAGAGATGGGAAGAGATGAAGAAGAGATGAAGAAGAGATGGGAAGAGATGAAGAAGAGATAGGAAGAGATGAGGAAGAGATGAAGAAGAGATGGGAAGAGATGAAGAAGAGATAGGAAGAGATGAGGAAGAGATGAAGAAGAGATAGGAAGAGATGAAGAAGAGATAGGAAGAGATGAGGAAGAGATGAAGAAGAGATGGGAAGAGATGAAGAAGAAATGAAGAAGAGATGAGGAAGATATGAAGAGGAGATAGGAAGAGATGAAGAAGAGATGAAGAAGAGATAGGAAGAGATGAAGAAGAGATGAAGAAGAGATTAGGAAGAGATGAAGAAGAGATGAAGAAGATATGAAGAAGAGATAGGAAGAGATGAAGAAGAGATGAAGAAGAAATGAAGAAGAGATAGGAAGAGATGAAGAAGAGATGAAGAAGAGATAGGAAGAGATGAGGAGGATATGAAGAAGAGATGAATAAGAGATAGGAAGAGATGAAGAAGAGATGAAGAAGAGATGAGGAAGATATGAAGAAGAGATGAAGAAGAGATAGGAAGAGATGAAGAAGATATGAAGAAGAAATGAAGAAGAGATAGGAAGAGATGAGGAAGATATGAAGAAGAGATGAAGAAGAGATAGGAAGAAATGAGGAAGAGATGAAGAGATAGAAAGATATGAAGAAGTGATAGGAAGAGATGAAGAAGAGACGAAGGAACAGACTGACCCTCCTCTGCAGTCTGTTGATGACCAGGTGGTTGGACTTGTGGGTAATGTTCAAAACCACTAGACACAGGTTGGTGAAATTCCACAGCAGCTTCGGATGGAAACAGAAAAATAAATATTGCATATTACTTTTTTATTTTATTTACAAAGGCTAAGAATCTCTAATAAAAGGGATTAAAGTCATATACAACTACTCGACATGTGAATGAATAATGATAATTTCCTGAGAATTTTATATAGGGGTGTAAGACAAGGATGTCCTTTATCACCATATCACCATTATTGATTATCGCCACTGAACTACTTTCTGCAAAGGTACTGTAGCTACAGTATAGGGCCTCACTGTGTCTGAGGAGGCCATTTTGGGGACACCGGTGTGTCAGTTACCTACTGTAAATTCTATAGCTTCACAATGGCCTCACTTTCTCTGAGGCGGCCATTTTGGGGGCACAAGTGTTACAATGACCTAATGTACCCTCATCCTCACCGTGTCTGAGTCAGCGGGGCATTCCTGGACCACAATACTGACGGTCTCGCTGGGCAGCTGGGTCACAATGTAGGAGGTAGCCTTGTAGATGGCCACGCTGTTACCATCAAACGTGATCACGTTCAGGTCAGGGAACACTGAGCAGCGACCTGGAGGAGACAGGACAACACCGGCAAGAAACAGGACATTATGACTGAGAAACGCCTGACGGGGAGGGTGTGTGTGTGTGTGGGTGTGTGTGTGTGTGGGTGTGTGTGTGTGTGTGTGTGCGTCAGTGGAGGCTGGTGGGGGAGCAATAGGAGGACGGGCTAATTTTAATGGTTGGAGTGAAATAAATGGAAAGTTATCAAACACATCAAACATATGGAAACAACCTTCCTTTTATTCCATTCCAGCCATTACAACGAGCCCATCCTCCTATAGATCCTCGCACCAGCCTCCATTGGAGTGTGTGTCTACTACTGTGAACGTGTGTTGGCTAGCAGTTGTCCTCACATGGGCAGTCCCACTGCGGGCAGCACTTGTCCCCGTTGACCAGGATGGCGAAGCCAAGCAGACCGCAGTTAGGAGGGGTGGAGTTATACAGACAGTTCTGGGACATGTTGAATCGGACCAGCTGGCCGCTCACACACAGGAACTTGGTACACTCATCTATGATCTCTGAATAGGGAGGCTGAGACAGGGAAGAACAACAGTTACTACCTGGACAGATTGAACAACATGTGTTATCGAGTTTCCTAATTGAAAACAAAGATTAGATGAAGACATTGATGAGAGAAACCATTGATGAGAGAAACCATTGATGAGAGAAACCATTGATGAGAGAAACCATTGATGAGAGAAACCACGTATGCACAATAGCTAGACTACAGAGCGTTAGTAAATAAGGTAATAGGCTGAGACGACTGAGCCTACAGAGAGGCCTGGACTTTTCAGATAGCGGCAGGGTAGCCTAGTGGTTAGAGCGTTGGACTAGTAACCGAAAGGTTGCAAGTTCAAATCCCCGAGCTGACAAGGTACAAATCTGTCGTTCTGCCCCTGAACAGGCAGTTAACCCACTGTTCCTAGGCCATCATTGAAAATAAGAATTTGCCTAGTAAAATAAAATATATATATATGTATTGATTTAACCTTTATTTAACTAGGCAAGTCAGTTAAGAACAAATTCTTATTTACAATGACGGCCAAACCCGGACAACGCTGGGCCAATTGTGCATCGCCCTATGAGACTCCCAATCATTGCCGGTTGTGATACAGCTTGGATTCGTAACCAGGGTGTCTGTAGTAATGCCTAAAGCACTGAGATGCAGTGCCTTAGACCGCTGCGCCACTCAGGAGTCCCATGGAGCCTACATTGAGCCCCATGGAGCATACATTGAGCTCCATTGAGGCCCCATTGAGCCTACATTGAGTCCCATTGAGCCGCATTGAGCCTACATGGAGAAGAGAGGAAAGGAGATAGGACTTGGTCTACTCACAGTACACATCCTAGTTGAGGACACTGCCATGGATGTAGTAACCTCTGCCGTAGTTCCAACACGCTCTGTCGTGGTATATGGCGATACTACCGATGGTGACGCGGTTGTCTCTGTCGTGATATATGGCGATACTACCGATGGTGACGCGGTTGTCTCTGATGTGGTGTACGGCGACACAGGTGATGGTGACGCGGTTGTCTCTGATGTGGTGTACGGAGACACAGGTGATGGTGATGGAGTCTTTGGTGTAGTGGAGTCTACTCCGTCCACCCTCTCTGGCTCTGGGGTGGAGGTTGGGGTGGCCGTGGGGGGCAAGGCGGGGACTGAGGGAGCTGCTGTCACATCTGGTGTGACCTTTGGCGTGACCCCTGGAGTGGCTGCGACCTCTGTAGAGGTCAGCAGGTCAGGCGAAGGAGTCATTCTGGTTGTGCTCTCTGTGAATGCTGGAGTATCCCCTGTCTCTCTAGTGGTGGATGGTACTATTCCTTCTGGTGTAGTAGTGGTGGATGTGGATGGTTCTGCGGTCGCTCCTGTGGGTCCTGTGGGGACGGCGGTAGATTCTGTGACCGTGGTCAGGCTGGGAACGGAAACAGAAGCGGATGTGGTCGTGCCAGTGGGTCCTGTGGGGACGGCGGTAGATTCTGTGGTTCTGGCAGTGGTGACTGGTTTGGTCGTGGTACGAGCGGTCGTGGTTGGAACAACCTCTGAGATGGTAGCTGTGACCAGGCCAGGAGGAGCGACCATAGGAGGACCGGGTCTGGTCGTCGCTGTCGGAACCCCTGGAACTCCCAGAGTTCTTGTATCTACAGTTGCCCTAACAGTGCTCGGTCTGGTGGTGGACCTCACCGTTGTGGCAGTTCTGGACGTCGTCACGGGAACCCTGCCTGTTGTCGTCCTGCGTGTTGTTGTCATTGGTCTGTGGGTGGTCTTGGAGACCACTTTAGAAGTAGGAACCACTCTGGTAGTGACTCTCTCTGGGTGTCTAGTGGGTTTGGGGACTGACGTGGTGGAGGTGGAGGAGCTGGTTGTGGTGACTGGACCAGACCAGGAAGAAGTTGGTTCTTGTGTAGTTGTTGTGGAAGTAGTAGACAATACTTCTACCCTTCCTGTATCAGGAGGAACGCTAGTAGTCTCTGTTAGAGGTCTGATGGTCACTGGGCTGATGGCAGTGGTCACTGGGACACCAGGTAAAGGTGGGACAGTGGTCACTGGGACACCAGGTAAAGGTGGGACAGTGGTCACTGGGACACCAGGTAAAGGTGGGACAGTGGTCACTGGGACACCAGGTAAAGGTGGGACAGTGGTCACTGGGACACCAGGTAAAGGTGGGACAGTGGTCACTGGGATACCAGGTAAAGGTGGGACAGTGGTCACTGGGACACCAGGTAAAGGTGTGATGGTGGTCGTATGGACACCAGGTAAAGGTGGGACAGTGGTCACTGGGACACCAGGTAAAGGTGGGATAGTGGTCACTGGGACACCAGGTAAAGGTGTGATGGTGGTCGTATGGACACCAGGTAAAGGTGTGATGGTGGTCGTATGGATACCAGGTAAAGGTGGGACAGTTGTCATGGGGACCATTGTGGTGAGAGATAATGCTGGTTCCCCAGGTACACCAGGCACGGCAGGGCCTTCGGGTGTTGCAGCAGGTCTCTCCGTCCTGGAGGTTGAAACTGCGCCGGTTGAAGTCTCGGGCGGAGCTGTGGCGGTTTTGGCAGTGGTCGTCATGGTAACTGAGGTTGTGGTGGTGACGCCTGGCGCTGTAGATGAAGCAAAGTGGTGAAGTGCGTCAGTGGTGGTAGTGGAGAAGACTTGGTGTGGAGAGACGTCTACTTCTGTGCTGACCGCAGGTTTCACTGGGACCTCCGGTGTGGTCACCCTCTCTGTGCTAGAGACAAGGCTAGAAGGAGTGGTGGAGGTTTCGCTGTGGGGGGGCCTCCAAGGCTTCGTGGTCTTCAGTGTGGTGGGGGGCTGGGTCGTTACGGCCCCTACAGCCACTGGTGGACCTGGCACGGTCGTGGTGGTCTCTGTGTGTGACACCGTTGATACAGGTAATGTGGTTGTGGTTGGAACCACTGCTTCTGTTGTGGTGGAGATGGAAGGAGAGGTGAAGGTGGTCGTGGTGGTCTCTGTGTGTGACACCGGTGATACAGGTAATGTGGTTGCTGTTGGGACCACTGCTTCTGTTGTGGTGGAGATGGAAGGAGAGGTGAAGGTGATCTGGGGCGACTCTGTGGTCGTTACCAGAAGGTCTGGAGGTTTGGTGGTCGTGCTGGAGATTTCCTTTGTGATGGGTTGAGTTGTTGTGGTCCGTACGGTCGGGG
>NW_025746672.1:30000-62500 GCF_021184085.1 Oncorhynchus gorbuscha
TATATAGTGCATTATATAGAGAACAGGGTGTCATTTAGGATGCATCCGTAGTGTCACCTTGTGCTGCCTTACTTTGGAACGGTGCCACATGCCTCCCCCGAGGGGTCACTGCAGGTCCTGAAGCAGGGGCTCACACACAACTCATACCTCCACTGGCACTTAGGACCCGTAGGGGTGTCTGGACCAGGGCCTGTGGGAAAATACACACTTTACAGAAACCACTGGTTTGGATGAAACATGGGAATAAGTATACTTGTGTTTGTGAATTTCAATCATATTACAGAGTCTCCTAGAAAAGAGGTACATTTAAAAAAGAGAAATAAATGAAGTGAGTTGAGTTCTAGATCGACTATTGTCTGGACTCTGCCTAACCTCTCTGGACCTCTCCTGGTCTCCTGGTCGACTATCGTCTGGACTCTGCTTAACCTCTCTGGACCTCTCCTGTTCTCCTGGTCGACTATCGTCTGGACTCTGCTTAACCTGTCTGGACCTCTCCTGGTCTCCTGGTCGACTATCGTCTGGACTCTGCTTAACCTCTCTGGACCTCTCCTGGTCGACTATCGTCTGGACTCTGCTTAACCTCTCTGGACCTCTCCTGGTCTCCTGGTCGACTATTGTCTGGACTCTGCCTAACCTCTCTGGACCTCTCCTGGTCTCCTGGTCGACTATCGTCTGGACTCTGCTTAACCTCTCTGGACCTCTCCTGGTCTCCTGGTCGACTATCGTCTGGACTCTGCTTAACCTCTCTGGACCTCTCCTGGTCTCCTGGTCGACTATTGCCTGGACTCTGCTTAATCTCTCTGGACCTCTCCTGGTCGACTATTGTCTGGACTCTGCCTAACCTCTCTGGACCTCTCCTGGTCTCCTGGTCGACTATTGCCTGGACTCTGCTTAACCTCTCTGGACCTCTCCTGGTCTCCTGGTCGACTATTGCCTGGACTCTGCCTAACCTCTCTGGACCTCTCCTGGTCTCCTGGTCGACTATTGCCTGGACTCTGCCTAACCTCTCTGGACCTCTCCTGGTCTCCTGGTCGACTATCGTCTGGACTCTGCCTAACCTCTCTGGACCTCTCCTGGTCGACTATCGTCTGGACTCTGCTTAACCTCTCTGGACCTCTCCTGGTCTCCTGGTCGACTATCGTCTGGACTCTGCTTAACCTCTCTGGACTCTCCTGGTAGACTATTGTCTGGACTCTGCTTAACCTCTCTGGACCTCTCCTGGTCGACTATCGTCTGGACTCTGCATAACCTCTCTGGACCTCTCCTGGTCTCCTGGTCGACTATCGTCTGGACTCTGCTTAACCTCTCTGGACCTCTCCTGGTCTCCTGGTCGACTATTGCCTGGACTCTGCCTAACCTCTCTGGACCTCTCCTGGTCTCCTGGTCGACTATTGCCTGGACTCTGCCTAACCTCTCTGGACCTCTCCTGGTCTCCTGGTCGACTATCGTCTGGACTCTGCCTAACCTCTCTGGACCTCTCCTGGTCGACTATCGTCTGGACTCTGCTTAACCTCTCTGGACCTCTCCTGGTCTCCTGGTCGACTATCGTCTGGACTCTGCTTAACCTCTCTGGACTCTCCTGGTAGACTATTGTCTGGACTCTGCTTAACCTCTCTGGACCTCTCCTGGTCGACTATCGTCTGGACTCTGCATAACCTCTCTGGACCTATCCTGGTCTCCTGGTCGACTATCGTCTGGACTCTGCTTAACCTCTCTGGACTCTCCTAGTAGACTATTGTCTGGACTCTGCATAACCTCTCTGGACCTATCCTGGTCTCCTGGTCGACTATCGTCTGGACTCTGCTTAACCTCTCTGGACTCTCCTGGTCAACTATGTCCGGCATCCACTGCTGTCAGAGAGTAACCCTATCTGTTTCTGCCAGCCTGTGTGGACTCTGCTATGCTCCTAAAACAAATGGCTGACATATTTTTATCCCCAGTAATTACCCAGCCTGCATCGGGAGCAGCAAACTGTGGAGACAGAAAGAGATCAGGACTCTCTAGACCTCACTAACTCTGACATACATCTGGGCCTGAACTATGATTCACAAATCACTTTACTAGATTATGAACAGAAATACTCTCCAAAACCCTGCCTAGTGTCTGACCACCCTCTCTCTGTTCTCTCTTCCCCCCAGTCAAAGACCACTGGGCATTAGCCAGGGCAAAGCTCCTTCTCTGGAAGCCGTATACTGGAAGGGCTGCTCGGTTTTTAATTTTGGAACATCCGTGGTGCCTTTGGGGACCCTGATCTGGTGGGGGCCTGGTCTGGGGGGCCTGGTCTGGGGGCCCTGATCTGGGGGGCCTGGTCTGGGGGCCCTGATCTGGGGGGCCTGGTCTGGGGGCCCTGATCTGGGGGGCCTGATCTGGGGGGCCCTGGTCTGGGGGGCCCTGGTCTGGGGGGCCCTGGTCTGACGCTGACCTGGCACGCCGCCCTTCCATCCCTCCATATCTCAACATGTCTGTGATTAAAGGCACACATCAGCCACTCGCCACTTGCCACTGACAATATCTGTCGTTCTGTTGCGAGGTGGGAGTGTGCCGGGCGACAGCTGCAGAGGGCTTGTCATTACAGTGCAAAACATGGCGGCCCTCACAAAGAGCCCATTAGGGGGCTAAATGGGTGTTTTTACAAACCGAGTACGCACGTTGGTGGGGCCATGGTTAGGGGGTTGTGGGGGTTGGCAGGGTGGAGGGGCTGCAGCAGGAGGTTAGACCAGGGGTTAGTAGCCTAAACTACAAAGTCTTTGTCTCTGAACCTCAGCTGTCAACCATCTCTGATACATACAGTAAGTATTGGGTTGCATCGGAGGGGACAAGCACAACATGGCAAAAGCTCGAGGAGTTCGACCAAAAGCTAGAAGACCATAAGAAGACCATTAAATGGTCACAAGTGGCAGTTTTAATTTTAAAAATATATATAATGTCAAAATAGATGGTATAAATGGAATCTCATTCGACAAGGAAACCTTTCACTTTTCATTTCCATAGCTCTTCTTTTCCCTTCCCATGTAAACCTTCCCAGTGTATGTTTCCTAATTGTGGAAGGATTTTCAACGAGGCCTACCTGTTGTATGATCATGAGGCACAACATTACCTTACATTCACTTGCAAAATAGCTAATTGTGGGAATATTTTCTAAATCCTGGAGATTTAGAAGACTGCGGTCATCCACACCCCCTCCCAAAATGGGTGCTGTGCCATTTTTTCCCATTTCATTACTTGACATAGATCCAGAAAAACTAGATGTGTGAACCTAGTAAGTCCAGAACTGGCATAATCCTTTAATGGGTCCTTTTCCAGTGCATCCCACGTACCTGTCAGTTTGAAGAGTGTGGCCTTGCGGGATCTGTCCGTGTGTTTGTACTTCATGAGGTGAATCCAGGACAGCATGTAGTGGAGGAAGAATCCCGGTCTGGCCAAAGCCTCCAGAGAATCGTAACCCTGGATCCAGGTGTCACGGTGCAGCGTGAAGGTAGCCGCGGCCCAGAATGCTTCACTCTCCTCCCACTTGGTCAGCGTGAGATGGCCACTGCTGTCCACAGCCAGGAAGTAGTTGGGCCGATCGGACGCCTCGAACGACACCAAGGACGTGTCTAGAGGAAAAGTTGATCACCAATTTAGGAATCTCAACATCAAGGGTATTTTCTGGTTAAATAAAGGTTAAAAAAACTATTTGAGCTCTTTACGCCTGGGTACCGTATGTGACCCAGGTCAGGCTAGCACCTTAGTGGTCAGATAAATGTAGAACACTAGGCTAGATAAAACAGTCTAGGCTAGCTAAAACAGTCTAGCCTAGCTAAAACACTTAATTAGACCAGAGGATAGGGACTGGGTAGGGACTGAACAGGGACTGGAAGACTTCATTAGACCAGTGGATAGGGACTGGATAAGAACTGGATATGGATAGGGACTAGAAGACTTCATTAGACCAGAGGACAGGGACTGGATAGGGACTAGAAGACTTCATTAGACCAGTGGATAGGGACTGGATAGGGACTAGAAGAATTCATTAGACCAGAGGACAGGGACTGGATAGGGACTGGATAGGGACTGGATAGCGACTGGAAGACTTCATTAGACCAGTGGACAGGGACTGGAAGACGTCATTAGACCAGTGGACAGGGACTGGATAGGAACTGGATAGGGACTGAACAGGGACTGGAAGACTTCCTTAGACCAGTGGATAGAGACTGGATATGGACTGGATAGGGACTGGAATACTTCATTAGACCAGTGGATAGGGACTGGATAGGGACTGGAAGACTTCATTAGACCAGAGGATAGGGACTGGATAGGGACTGGAATACTTCATTAGACCAGTGGATAGGGACTGGATAGGGACTGGAAGACTTCATTAGACCAGTGGATAGGGACTGGAAGACTTCATTAGACCAGTGGACAGGGACTGGAAGACTTCATTAGACCAGTGGATAGGGATTGGAAGACTTCATTAGACCAGTGGATAGGGACTGGAAGACTTCATTAGACCAGTGGACAGGGACTGGAAGACTTCATTAGACCAGTGGATAGGGACTGGAACACTTCATTAGACCAGTGGATAGGGACTGGATAGGGACTGGATAGGGACTGGAAGACTTCATTAGACCAGTGGATAGGGACTGGATAGGGACTGGAAGACTTCATTAGACCAGTGGATAGGGACTGGAAGACTTCATTAGACCAGTGGATAGGGACTGGAAGACTTCATTAGTCCAGTGGATAGGGACTGGAAGACTTCATTAGACCAGTGGATAGGGACTGGATAGGGACTGGAAGACTTCATTAGACCAGTGGATAGGGACTGGAAGACTTCATTAGACCAGTGGATAGGGACTGGAAGACTTCATTAGACCAGTGGATAGGGACTGGATAGGGACTGGAAGACTTCATTAGACCAGTGGATAGGGACTGGATAGGGACTGGAAGACTTCATTAGACCAGTGTATAGGGACTGGATAGGGACTGGAAGACATCATTAGACCAGTGGATAGGGACTGGAAGACTTCATTAGACCAGTGGATAGGGACTGGAAGACTTCATTAGACCAGTGGATGGGGACTGGATAGGGACTGGAAGAATTCATTAGACCAGTGGATAGGGACTGGAAGACTTCATTAGACCAGTGGATAGGGACTGGAAGACTTCATTAGACCAGTGGATAGGGACTGGAAGACATCATTAGACCAGTGGATAGGGACTGGAAGACTTCATTAGACCAGTGGATAGGGACTGGATAGGGACTGGAACACTTCATTAGACCAGTGGATAGGGACTGGAAGACTTCATTAGACCAGTGGATAGGGACTGGATAGGGACTGGAAGACTTCATTAGACCAGTGGATAGGTACTGTATAGGGACTGGAAGACTTCATTAGACCAGTGGACAGGGACTGGATAGGGACTGGAAGACTTCATTAGACCAGTGGATAGGGACTGGATAGGGACTGGAAGACTTCATTAGACCAGTGTATAGGGACTGGATAGGGACTGGAAGACTTCATTAGACCAGTGGATAGGGACTGGATAGGGACTGGAAGACTTCATTAGACCAGTGGATAGGGACTGGATAGGGACTGGAAGACTTCATTAGACCAGTGGATAGGGACTGGAAGACTTCATTAGACCAGTGGATAGGGACTGGAAGACTTCATTAGACCAGTGGATAGGGACTGGATAGGGACTGGAAGACTTCATTAGACCAGTGGATAGGGATTGGAAGACTTCATTAGACCAGTGGATAGGGACTGGATAGGGACTGGAAGACTTCATTAGACCAGAGGATAAGGACTGGATAGGGACTGGAAGACTTCATTAGACCAGTGGATAGGGACTGGAAGACTTCATTAGACCAGTGGATAGGGACTGGAAGACTTCATTAGACCAGTGGATAGGGACTGGAAGACTTCATTAGACCAGTGGATAGGGACTGGATAGGGACTGGAAGACTTCATTAGACCAGTGGGTAGGGACTGGATAGGGATTGGAAGACTTCATTAGACCAGTGGATAGGGACTGGAAGACTTCATTAGACCAGTGGATAGGGACTGGAAGACTTCATTAGACCAGTGGATAGGGACTGGATAGGGACTGGAAGACTTCATTAGACCAGTGTATAGGGACTGGATAGGGACTGGAAGACTTCATTAGACCAGTGGATAGGGACTGGATAGGGACTGGAAGACTTCATTAGACCAGTGGATAGGGACTGGATAGGGACTGGAAGACTTCATTAGACCAGTGGATAGGGACTGGAAGACTTCATTAGACCAGTGGATAGGGACTGGAAGACTTCATTAGACCAGTGGATAGGGACTGGATAGGGACTGGAAGACTTCATTAGACCAGTGGATAGGGATTGGAAGACTTCATTAGACCAGTGGATAGGGACTGGATAGGGACTGGAAGACTTCATTAGACCAGAGGATAAGGACTGGATAGGGACTGGAAGACTTCATTAGACCAGTGGATAGGGACTGGAAGACTTCATTAGACCAGTGGATAGGGACTGGAAGACTTCATTAGACCAGTGGATAGGGACTGGAAGACTTCATTAGTCCAGTGGATAGGGACTGGATAGGGACTGGAAGACTTCATTAGACCAGTGGGTAGGGACTGGATAGGGATTGGAAGACTTCATTAGACCAGTGGATAGGGACTGGAAGACTTCATTAGACCAGTGGATAGGGACTGGAAGACTTCATTAGACCAGTGGATAGGGACTGGATAGGGACTGGAAGACTTCATTAGACCAGTGGGTAGGGACTGGATAGGGATTGGAAGACTTCATTAGACCAGTGGATAGGGACTGGAAGACTTCATTAGACCAGTGGATAGGGACTGGATAGGGACTGGAAGACTTCATTATACCAGTGGATAGGGACTGGAAGATTTCATTAGACCAGTGGATAGGGATTGGAAGACTTCATTAGACCAGTGGATAGGGACTGGATAAGGACTGGAAGACTTCATTTTACCAGTGGATAGGGACTGGAAGACTTCATTAGACCAGTGGATAGGGACTGGAAGACTTCATTAGACCAGTGGATAGGGACTGGAAGACTTCATTAGACCAGTGGATAGGGACTGGAAGACTTCATTAGACCAGTGGATAGGGACTGGATAGGGATTGGAAGACTTCATTAGACCAGTGGATAGGGACTGGAAGACTTCATTAGACCAGTGGATAGGGACTGGAAGACTTCATTAGACCAGAGGATAGGGACTGGATAGGGACTGGAAGACATCATTAGACCAGTGGATAGGGACTGGATAGGGACTGGAAGACTTCATTAGACCAGTGGATAGGGACTGGATAGGGACTGGAAGACTTCATTAGACCAGTGGATAGGGACTGGATAGGGACTGGAAGACATCATTAGACCAGTGGATAGGGACTGGATAGGGACTGGAAGACTCATTAGACCAGTGGATAGGGACTGGATAGGGACTGGAAGACTTCATTAGACCAGTGGATAGGGACTGGAAGACTTCATTAGACCAGTGGATAGGGACTGGAAGACTTCATTAGACCAGTGGACAGGGACTGGAAGACTTCATTAGACCAGTGGGTAGGGACTGGATAGGGACTGGAAGACTTCATTAGACCAGTGGATAGGGACTGGAAGACTTCATTAGACCAGTGGATAGGGACTGGAAGACTTCATTAGACCAGAGGATAGGGACTGGATAGGGACTGGATAGGGACTGGATAGGGACTGGAAGACTTCATTAGACCAGAGGATAAGGACTGGATAGGGACTGGATAGGGACTGGAAGACTTCATTAGACCAGTGGATAGGGACTGGAAGACTTCATTAGACCAGTGGATAGGGACTGGATAGGGACTGGAAGACTTCATTAGACCAGTGGATAGGGACTGGAAGACTTCATTAGACCAGTGGATAGGGACTGGAAGACTTCATTAGACCAGTGGATAGGGACTGGATAGGGACTGGAAGACTTCATTAGACCAGTGGATAGGGACTGGAAGACATCATTAGACCAGTGGATAGGGACTGGAAGACATCATTCGACCAGTGGATAGGGACTGGATAGGGACTGGAAGACTTCATTAGACCAGTGGATAGGGACTGGATAGGGACTGGAAGACTTCATTAGACCAGTGTATAGGGACTGGATAGGGACTGGAAGACTTCATTAGACCAGAGGATAGGGACTGGAAGACTTCATTAGACCAGTGGATAGGGACTGGAAGACATCATTAGACCAGTGGATAGGGACTGGAAGACATCATTAGGCCAGTGGATAGGGACTGGAAGACATCATTAGACCAGTGGATAGGGACTGGAAGACATCATTAGACCAGTGGATAGGGACTGGACAGGGACTGGAAGACTTTTTAATGACTGAACGTTGGAGTAGGAGGAAGCCTAGGAATGCAGAGTGTTAGAAAGTGTTATTTATGGAGGATGAAGTAGTAAAATGAGGACAGACATGGAAATGGCCATTGCATTAGACTGGTGTGACGAGGACGGACATGGAAATGGCCATTGCATTAGACTGGTGTGACGAGGACAGACATGGAAATGGCCATTGCATTAGACTGGTGTGACAAGGCCGGACATGGAGATGGCCATTGCATTAGACTGGTGTGACGAGGACGGACATGGAGATGGCCATTGCATTAGACTGGTGTGACGAGGACAGACATGGAAATGGCCATTGCATTAGACTGGTGTGACGAGGACGGACGTGGACATGGCCATTGCATTAGACTGGTGTGACGAGGACGGACGTGGAGATGACCAACGCATTAGACTGGTGTGACGAGGCCTGGCAGTGATGTTGCTCTGTTTCCTCTGCGCTGCTCACCGTGCGGACGCGCTCTGCTGAGCCCAGGGGTCATCATGAAGAGGGACAGGAAGCCAGCCGCAGCAGGGTCTCCTTTCTTAGGGAACACTGTCCCACTGGACCTGTTGGCTGCCAGCACCGTGTCCCTCTCCCTGTAGGTCACCAGCCTGTAGGGGCCTTTACCCAGAACTACAAGACAGAGGAGAGGAACACTGTTATGAGGGATCCTTCGCTGTATGGCTGACATCGACAATGGGGCCCCAGAACTGTGCAGACACTCTGCCCCCATGTGGGTAACCAATGAAGTGCCTTACACATTGATCGTGATGAAATGTTTGTAACAAATTCTAAAGGCAATGCATAATAAACATCCGAGGTTCAGTCATTGATTTGATTCTTGGAGAAATTAGATGTTGTTTTTTTTTGACCAATAGGAAGAGTTTGAGATAAGATGCTGTATGTACCTTTGTTGTAGTATTCACAATCGTAGGCTGAAAAGACAAACAGAAAGGGTCGTTAGTGGAATGAAATTATAAACTGTAGTTAATTACATATTTTATTTACCTTTATTTAACTAGGCAAGTCAGTTAGGAACAAATTCTTATTTTCAATGACGGCCTAGGAACAGTGGGGTTAACTGGCCTAGGAACAGTGGGGTTAACTGGCCTAGAAACAGTGGGTTAACTGGTCTAGGAATAGTGGATTAACTGGTCTAGGAACAGTGGGGTTAACTGGCCTAGGAACAGTGGGGTTAACTGGCCTAGAAACAGTGGGTTAACTGGTCTAGGAATAGTGGATTAACTGGTCTAGGAACAGTGGGGTTAACTGGCCTAGGAACAGTGGGGTTAACTGGTCTAGGAACAGTGGGTTAACTGGTCTAGGAATAGTGGATTAACTGGTCTAGGAACAGTGGGTTAACTGGTCTAGGAACAGTGGGTTAACTGGTCTAGGAACAGTGGGTTAACTGGTCTAGGAACAGTGGGTTAACTGGTCTAGGAACAGTGGGTTAATTGGTCTAGGAACAGTGGGTTAACTGCCTGTTCAGGGGAACAGTGGGTTAACTGGTCTAGGAACAGTGGGTTAACTGGTCTAGGAACAGTGGGTTAACTGGTCTAGGAACAGTGGGTTAACTGGTCTAGGAACAGTGGGTTAACTGGTCTAGGAACAGTGGGTTAACTGGTCTAGGAACAGTGGGTTAACTGGTCTAGGAACAGTGGGTTAACTGGTCTAGGAACAGTGGGTTAACTGGTCTAGGAACAGTGGGTTAACTGGTCTAGGAACAGTGGGTTAACTGCCTGTTCAGGGGCATTTGCCTGAAAACAGAATGCCATTTCAGATGGTCCCACACACTCCCATACCACCCATTGAATGGGTAGTGTGCCCGGTGCCTGCCCGTTGGCCACTCATTGCCCGCTCATAGCCGCAGACTTACGGCAGATCGACGGGGATCGCCAGTCCACGGTGACACCCTGGTGACAGCATCGGTGGGCGTAGGCTGCCACGCTGGTACAGAAACACTCACAGTCCCCACCGCGACTACAGCCGCACGTATCAGCCAGGCAGTTCATATAGAACCATGTCACGTCCACCTGGACAGGGGGAGACAGGAAGGAACCTTTAAGACTGTTGTCCACTAGCATAGGGATATGGTAGTGACAGCCTGATACAACACACAGCCTGATACAACACACAGCCTGATACAACACACAGCCTGATATAACACACAGCCTGATACAACACACAGCCTGATACAACACACAGCCTGATACAACACACAGCCTGATACAACACACAGCCTGATACAACACACAGCCTGATATAACACACAGCCTGATACAACACACAGCCTGATATAACACACAGCCTGATACAACACACAGCCTGATACAACACACAGCCTGATGCAACACACAGCCTGATACAACACACAGCCTGATACAACACACAGCCTGATACAACACACAGCCTGATACAACACACAGCCTGATATAACACACAGCCTGATACAACACACAGCATGATATAACACACAGCCTGATACAACACACTGCCTGATAACAACACACAGCATGATATAACACACAGCCTGATACAACACACAGCCTGATACAACACACAGCCTGATACAACACACCGCCTGATACAACACACCGCCTGATACAACACACAGCCTGATAACAACACACAGCATGATACAACACACAGCCTGATACAACACACAGCCTGATACAACACACCGCCTGATACAACACACAGCCTGATACAACACACCGCCTGATACAACACACAGCCTGATACAACACACAGCCTGATATAACACACAGCCTGATACAACACACAGCCTGATAACAACACACAGCCTGATATAACACACAGCCTGATATAACACACAGCCTGATATAACACACAACTTTAGTAAGAAGGTAAATATGTGGAGAAGAGATAGGACAGCAGACCGGCTGACAGAGGATAGGGGTTATGTGGAGGATAGGGGTTATGTAGAGGATAGGGGGTTATGTAGAGGATAGGGGGTTATGTAGAGGATAGGGGGTTATGTAGAGGATAGGGGGTTATGTAGAGGATAGGGGGTTATGTAGAGGATAGGGGTTACGTAGAGGATAGGGGGTTATGTAGAGGATAGGGGGTTATGTAGAGGATAGGGGTTATGTAGAAGATAGGGGGTTATGTAGAGGATAGGGGGTTATGTAGAAGATAGGGGGTTATGTAGAGGATAGGGGGTTATGTAGAGGATAGGGGTTATGTAGAGGATAGGGGGTTATGTAGAGGATAGGGGGTTATGTAGAATATAGGGGGTTATGTAGAGGATAGGGGGTTATGTAGAGGATAGGGGGTTATGTAGAGGATAGGGGGTTATGTAGAGGATTATGTAGAGGATAGGGGGTTATGTAGAGGATAGGGGGTTATGTAGAGGATAGGGGTTATGTAGAGGATAGGGGTTATGTAGAGGATAGGGGTTATGTAGAGGATAGGGGGTTATGTAGAGGATAGGGGTTATGTAGAGGATAGGGGGTTATGTAGAAGATAGGGGGTTATGTAGAGGATAGGGGTTATGTAGAGGATAGGGGTCATGTAGAGGATAGGGGGTTATGTAGAGGATAGGGGTTATGTAGAGGATAGGGGGTTATGTAGAGGATAGGGGTTATGTAATGTGGAGAAGAGATAGGACAGCAGACCGGCTGACAGAGGGTAGGGGGCTATGTAGAGGATAGGGGGTTATGTAATGTAATGTGTATGTCAGGCTTGAGAGAAGCCCCTGTAATACTAACAGCCACAGTAACATCAACCCACAGAGAGATCTGTGAGACAGCCTACAGTAAGACAGTAAGATCCTGATTAATGTCTGTGCTTTACAGTGAGTCAAACGGCCTCTGGGAGGTGACTCAAATAACCAGAACCAACCCGCCCCCTCACACACCACTCCCCCAGCACTCATCAACACAGACAGCTGAAACAGCAGAGGGAGAAACTGCATGTCACAGTATAGACACACACATGCTCTTCTGCACACACACACACACACACACACACACACACACACACACACACACACACACACACACACACACACACACACACACACACACACACACACACACACACACGTAAACACACACACACACACACACACACACACACACACACACACACACACACACACACACACACACACACACACACACACACACACACACACACACACACACACACAGACGTAAACAAACACACACACACACACACACAGACGTAAACACACACACACACATCCAGAAACAGATATCCACATGCGTATGCATACCCACTCTCACAACACAGCCTTCCCTCCATTGGTTGAGCTGCTGGCTGTCATACTCCATACTCACCACCGGGTGGCAGACCAGGAAGACCTCGCTGAGCAGGACTCCACACTGCCTCTTGGAGAACGGCTCCCTCAGGGGGTTCAGACTGCAGGGGTGTCTGATGTCTGGGCTGTTAACACACTGGACACACACATATCTAACGTTAGAAGACTGACAATAGACACCTGTATCATGTATGAACACACGCACACACACACACACACGCACACACACACGCACGCACGCACGCACGCACGCACGCACGCACGCACGCACGCACGCACGCACGCACGCACGCACGCACGCACGCACGCACGCACGCACGCACGCACGCACGCACGCACGCACGCACGCACGCACGCACGCACGCACGCACGCACGCACGCACGCACGCACGCACGCACGCACGCACGCACGCACGCACGCACGCACGCACGCACGCACGCACGCACGCACGCACGCACGCACGCACGCACGCACGCACGCACGCACGCACGCACGCACGCACGCACGCACGCACGCACGCACGCACGCACGCACAGACGCACGCACGCACGCACGCACGCACGCACGCACGCACGCACGCACGCACGCACGCACGCACGCACGCACGCACGCACGCACGCACGCACGCACGCACGCACGCACGCACGCACGCACGCACGCACGCACGCACGCACGCACGCACGCACGCACGCACGCACGCACGCACGCACGCACGCACGCACGCACGCACGCACGCACGCACGCACGCACGCACGCACGCACGCACGCACGCACACACACACACACACACACACACACACACACACACACACACACACACACACACACACACACACACACACACACACACACACACACACACACACACACACACACACACACACACACACACACACTTGCCTCAGCTGCCGTCCAGCTGTTGCCAAACTCCTGAGGCGTGGCAGAGTCTATGTTCTCTGGTGTCCTCATCTCATTGACCGTCCTCAGGTCAAAGTTACCACACAGACCGCTCAGCTTGCCCTGAATACAGCATTCACATGAATATGACACCAATCACAGACCGCTCAGCTTGCCCTGAACACAGCATTCACATGAATATGACACCAATCACAGACCGCTCAGCTTGCCCTGAACAATATGATACCAATCACATCTCTGTGTAGATAGGATAGGAAGGGCTTGGTGACCTGATGGTGCTAATCAAGGGCTTGGTGACCTGATGGTGCTAATCAAGAGCTTGGTGACCTGATGGTGCTAATCAAGGGCTTGGTGACCTGATGATGCTAATCAAGGGCATGGTGACCTGATGATGCTAATCAAGGGGTTAGTGACCTGATGGTGCTAATCAAGAGGTTGGTGACCTGATGGTGCTAATCAAGGGCTTGGTGACCTGATGATGCTAATCAAGGGGTTAGTGACCTGATGGTGCTAATCAAGAGGTTAGTGATCTGATGGTGCTAATCAAGGGGTTAGTGACCTGATGGTGCTAATCAAGGGGTTGGTGACCTGATGGTGCTAATCAAGGGCTTGGAGACCTGATGGTGTTAATCAAGGGCTTGGTGACCTGATGATGCTAATCAAGGGGTTAGTGACCTGATGGTGCTAATCAAGAGGTTAGTGACCTGATGGTGCTAATCAAGGGTTAGTGACCTGATGGTGCTAATCAAGGGGTTGGTGACCTGATGGTGCTAATCAAGGGCTTGGAGACCTGATGGTGTTAATCAAGGGCTTGGTGACCTGATGGTGATAATCAAGGGGTTGGTGACCTGATGGTGCTAATCAAGGGGTTGATGACCTAATGGTGCTAATCAAGGGGTTGGTGACATGATGGTGCTAATCAAGGGGTTGGTGACCTGATGGTGCTAATCAAGAGGTTGGTGACCTGATGGTGCTAATCAAGGGGTTTGGTGACCTGATGGTGCTAATCAAGAGGTTGGTGACCTGATGGTGCTAATCAAGGGGTTGGTGACCTGATGGTGCTAATCAAGGGGTTGGTGACCTGATGGTGCTAATCAAGGGGTTGGTGACCTGATGGTGCTAATCAAGACGTTGGTGACCTGATGGTGTTAATCAAGGGCTTGGTGACCTGATGGTGCTAATCAAGGGCTTGGTGACCTGATGGTGCTAATCAAGGGGTTGGTGACCTGATGGTGCTAATCAAGGGCTTGGAGACCTGATGGTGCTAATCAAGGGCTTGGTGACCTGATGGTGCTAATCAAGGGCTTGGTGACCTGATGGTGCTAATCAAGGGCTTGGTGACCTGATAGTGCTAATCAAGGGCTTGGTGATTAGTTGATTTGTTGAATAAGGTGTGACGGATTGGAGGATCCAGAGGACTGGGTTGAGAAAGACTGCTATAGGAGACAGCAGCTGCTTTGTAATGACAGGGCCATGTTATTCTAGGGTAGGAAATGTGGAACACTAACAACCCATGGTGCCTGACCTGCCAGCGTGGTCCAGCCTGAATGTGGACCGTGGTCTTGCGATCCCAGAGCACGGTCAGGTCCTCCTCGGGCACGTGGACCACGGTGAAGAGCCCAGCGCTCCATATGAACACCTCCTGCCTCCAGTCGATCACACTGGACGGGTTCTACACAGGGTGGAGGACAGGAAACAGGACAATGGACAGGAATTAGATCAATACTGATGAACAGGTTGAGATGAGCCAGGGGCGTCGGGGTTAGTGCCCCCCTGTGATTTTTTTACCTAATTTCTTTATGGCAGCTAACCGATCGCTGCCGCTGTACATAGTCTATCGGTAAATAGCCCACCCATTTTTACCTACCTCATCCCCATACTGTTTTTATTTATTTTATTTTCTGCTCTTTTGCACACCAATATCTCTACCTGTACATGACCATCTGATCATTTATCACTCCAGTGTTAATCTGCAAAATTGTAATTATTCGCCTACCTCCTCATGCCTTTTGCACACAATGTATATAGACTCTCCTTTTTTCTACTGTATTATTGACTTGTTAATTGTTTACTCCATGTGTAACTCTGTGTTGTCTGCTCACACTGCTATGCTTTATCTTGGCCAGGTCGCAGTTGCAAATGTGAACTTGTTCTCAACTAGCCTACCTGGTTAAATAAAGGTGAAATAAAATAAATAAATAAAAAACATTGTTCATTAAGGACAGAGGACAAGACAGAGGACAGAGGAGAGGACATGGAAGAGGACAGGGGAGAGGACAGGGAGGAGGACAAGTTAGAGGAGGGAGAAGAGGACAGGGAAGATGACAGGAAAGAGGACAAGGCGGAGGTCAAGGACGAGGACAGGGAAGAGGACAGGGAGGAGGACAGGGAAGAGGACAAGACAGAGGACAGGGAAGAGGACAAGATGGAGGACAGGGAAGAGGACAGGGAAGAGGTGAAGATGGAGGACAGGGAAAAGGACAAGCTGGAGGACAGGGAAGAGGGCAGGGATCATGAATAAGGTAGTCTTAAATAGGTGAAATTTCTGCCATAATTGGTAAGGTGTGACAATAGTTATGTGATATTCATTGGGTCTGAGGGGTCAGGGGTTAAGGGGTTAAGGGTAGTTTCTCTCTGTAATATTTTCATCAAACATTTCTTATAACACTGTAGGTTACAGTAACCCTATTGAAAGCAAGTAAGCAAACAAGTAACGAGCCGCTAGTGGAAACTGGGAGGCATCCCAGCGGTGGCCAGACTTGGTAGGACCACCAGTGGCAAGCTACCTGGTAAGGTTCAGGAGCAGGAGCAGGAGCAGGAGCAGGAGCAGGAGCAGGAGCAGGAGCAGGAGCAGGAGCAGGAGCAGGAGAAGGAGAAGGAGCAGGAGCAGGAGCAGGAGCAGGAGCAGGAGCAGGAGCAGGAGCAGGAGCAGGAGCAGGAGCAGGAGCAGGAGCAGGAGAAGGAGCAGGAGCAGGAGCAGGAGCAGGAGCATGCACTTACTGGTTTGCCACTGTCGTCGTCGAACGCAATGAAAGATCTACCAATGTTGATGAGTAGAGATTTCCTGCAGATGACGCCGCTGTCGTAACAGTCCACGTTCTCAGCCGTCACACTCATCATCAGATCAGCACTGCTCTGAAGGTGGGATGGGGAAAACAACATGACAATAGCAAGCTAACCCAGGACAGAACTATGCCACTGAAAACTATGAAATGTGTATATTGAGTATTCAAACCCTAAGCCAGTCTATTCATCAATCCTTTCATCTATACACGGATATCTAACTTTCACAGATTTCTTGCAATACATTTAGTCATCCCATTTTATTATCAAATAACGAGGAAAAATATATGAACTTGAGTACTGGAAATGTGACTCTGGTACCTTTTCCTAGGTAGACTTTACACACTCTCACATATCATACCTTTACTAGGTAGACTTTACACACTCTAACATAGTCAAATATCATACCTTTACTAGGTAGACTTTACACACTCTAACGTAGTCAAATATCATACCTTTACTAGGTAGACTTTACACACTCTCAAATATCATACCTTTACTAGGTAGACTTTACACACTCTCAAATATCATACCTTTACTAGGTAGACTTTACACACTCTCAAATATCATACCTTTACTAGGTAGACTTTACACACTCCAACATAGTCAAATATCATACCTTTACTAGGTAGACTTTACACACTCTAACGTAGTCAAATATCATACCTTTACTAGGTAGACTTTACACACTCTAACGTAGTCAAATATCATACCTTTACTAGGTAGACTTTACACACTCTCACATATCATACCTTTACTAGGTAGACTTTACACACTCCAACATAGTCAAATATCATACCTTTACTAGGTAGACTTTACACACTCTAACGTAGTCAAATATCATACCTTTACTAGGTAGACTTTACACACTCTAACGTAGTCAAATATCATACCTTTACTAGGTAGACTTTACACACTCTCACATATCATACCTTTACTAGGTAGACTTTACACACTCCAACATAGTCAAATATCATACCTTTACTAGGTAGACTTTACACACTCCAACGTAGTCAAATATCATACCTTTACTAGGTAGACTTTACACACTCCAACATAGTCAAATATCATACCTTTACTAGGTAGACTTTACACACTCTCACATATCATACCTTTACTAGGTAGACTTTACACACTCTAACGTAGTCAAATATCATACCTTTACTAGGTAGACTTTACACACTCTAACGTAGTCAAATATCATACCTTTCCTAGGTAGACTTTACACACTCTCACATATCATACCTTTACTAGGTAGACTTTACACACTCTAACATAGTCAAATATCATACCTTTACTAGGTAGACTTTACACACTCTAACGTAGTCAAATATCCATACCTTTACTAGGTAGACTTTACACACTCTAACGTAGTCAAATATCATACCTTTACTAGGTAGACTTTACACACTCTCACATATCATACCTTTACTAGGTAGACTTTACACACTCCAACATAGTCAAATATCATACCTTTACTAGGTAGACTTTACACACTCCAACGTAGTCAAATATCATACCTTTACTAGGTAGACTTTACACACTCCAACGTAGTCAAATATCATACCTTTACTAGGTAGACTTTACACACTCTAACGTAGTCAAATATCACACCTTTACTAGGTAGACTTTACACACTCCAACGTAGTCAAATATCATACCTTTACTAGGTAGACTTTACACACTCTAACGTAGTCAAATATCATACCTTTACTAGGTAGACTTTACACACTCCAACGTAGTCAAACAGTAGACCATCAAAGGTCCTGTAGTGGCGGTCCCCATAGGCTGTACACATGGACGGACACGGACGGAACACACACTGGAATGTTCCATGCTGGCAGACACTGAAAGAGACACACAGTGTCAACCATCACGATTCAGTACCAACCTGCCAGCAAACTGCTACCACTTAATGTAAGCACATTCTGTCATAACTGATGGCCGCCTTTTGTACGGGAGGCCCCCAGCGATTATCACCCGTCCAAAAAGTAGGGATCTCGTCAACTGCCAAATGTTGAATCATCCCCGTTCATAGTGCTATTATACAGATCCCTATCTCTCCTCTTCTCTTGCTAACTGCTAGAAGAAGAAATGGATGGCAGAGAAGAAAGGAGACAGACTGGGATCACTGGTTCACTCGGCAGGGAGAGAGAGACTGTTGAATGAACGGCCCTCATACAAGGACTCTCTGTAAACCAGAGCTGGGAGGTGATTTTCTATGATAGATAATAGAGGGTTATGGGATATCAGGTGAACAGTCTCACCGTAGGTACAATCTATACAAGACTCATCACCTAAAGCTCAGGAATGATCCTTGGAAAATTGTTAGCTGCTAGAAAGTTTGTCTTAATTCGGCCACACACTGGCAGGTTTTGCCAGGTACTGAGTCAACAAATTTGTCAGTGACTCAGACACTTGAAATGTCATGGCAAATGAAAGCTGTATATATGATCGATCTCATAAGGGGTTGAATACAGAGGGGCGTTTAGAAGAAACAAAACCTCTCGGTGTCATACTTCTGTACAGGAAATGATCTGAAAACCATTCACTAATTTATGACTGTAGAAAATGAGGTGCCACTGTCTCCTAAAAACGTGTTGCGTCTGATACATATCCTGTTTGGGTCGAGAAGAGTTGAATCTCTGGAAAAGTGGGTGTATGAGTTGTTTCTAAACGTACCATTGATGGCAGGGGGAGGTGACTCTATCTCCTGGATAGTACTCTTTCCCCTTCCAGAGGCAGGGGCAGGCGTCAGGCTCAAAACACTCATCGCCATGTTTCAGCAATCTGGGAAACACACACAAACAAACACAGCTGTCCGGTTTATTCACTTTAGTTCAGAATTCATTCGTCTACTCAGTTCATCGCCACCCAGACGATTTACATGGACTCCTCCACCGCCCTCCGTTGGTTTCCCCCACCGCCCTCCATTGGTTTCCCCCACCGCTCTCCGTCGGTTTCCCCCACCGCCCTCCGTCGGTTTCCCCACCGCCCTCCGTCGGTTTCCCCACCGCCCTCCGTCGGTTTCCCCCACCGCCCTCCGTCGGTTTCCCCACCGCCCTCCGTCGGTTTCATCCACCGCCCTCCATTGGTTTCCCCCACCGCCCTCCGTTGGTTTCATCCACCGCCCTCCGTTGGTTTCATCCACCGCCCTCCGTTGGTTTCCCCACCACCCTCCGTCGGTTTCCCCCACCGCCCTCCGTCGGTTTCATCCACCACCCTCCATTGGTTTCCCCCACCGCCCTCCGTTGGTTTCATCCACCGCCCTCCGTTGGTTTCATCCACCGCCCTCCATTGGTTTCCCCCACCGCCCTCCGTTGGTTTCATCCACCGCCCTCCGTTGGTTTCCCCCACCACCCTCCATTGGTTTCCCCCACCGCCCTCCATTGGTTTCCCCCACCGCCCTCCATTGGTTTCACCCACCGCCCTCCATTGGTTACCTCCACCGCCCTCCATTGGTTTCCCCCACCGCCCTCCATTGGTTTCCCCCACCGCCCTCCATTGGTTTCCCCCACCGCCCTCCATTGGTTTCCTCCACCGCCCTCCATTGGTTTCCCCACCCCCTCCATTGGTTTCCCCACCCCCTCCATTGGTTTCCCCCACCGCCCTCCGTTAGTTTCCTCCACCGCCCTCCGTTGACTAGGTACCGGTAGCCCCTGTATATAGCCTCCACATTGACTAGGTACCGGTAGCCCCTGTATATAGCCTCCACATTGACTCGGTACCGGTACCACATTGACTCTGTACCGGTACCACATTGACTCTGTACCGGTACCACATTGACTCGGTACCGGTACCACATTGACTCGGTACCGGTACCACATTGACTCGGTACCGGTACCACATTGACTCGGTACCGGTACCACATTGACTCAGTACCGGTACCACATTGACTCGGTACCGGTAGCCCCTGTATTCAGCCTCGTTACTGTTATTTCATTACTTTTTCATTGTTGCACTGTTGGTTAAAGGCTTGTAAGTAAGTATTTCACGGTAGGTCTGATTTGATTTGATCTCTCAACCCAGATCTTTTGCCCAACTCTGTGCCCAAGAGGTCTGAACGACAGAGGGAACGCAAGAGTCAGTCTGGATCCAGTAACTACCGCTACAGTCAGGAAATGAGAAAAGGTAAGAGGGGGGGGGTAAACTCTGGATGAAAAGGAGAAACACTCGTTACATGAGAAAACCAGATGATTAGGATTCTCAGAGATAGAGAGAAACAGCCTTTGTCCGGGCCGTTCCATTGGGTCTCCACACTGTTAGAGCGACAGGGATGATAAAAATCTTGTAATATCGCGTCGACGGGTCACAGTTATATCCCCTGGAGGGGGGAGAGAGAGAGAGGGAGAGGGAGGAGAGGAGAGGAGAGGAGAGGAGAGAGAGAGAGAGAGAGAGAGAGAGAGAGAGAGAGAGAGAGAAAGAGAAAGAGAAAGAGAAAGAGAAAGAGGAGGAGAGAGAGAGGAGAGGAGGAGAGGAGAGGAGAGGAGAGGAGAGGAGAGGAGAGAGAGAGAGAGAGAGAGAGAGAGAGAGAGAGAGAGAGAGAGAGAGAGAGAGAGAGAGAGAGAGAGAGAGAGAGAGAGAGAGAGCGAGAGGAGAGGCTGGGGACAGTAGACAATGAAGCGACACATTAAATGGTCTGGCCACAAACCTAGAGGTTCATCTGTGTAAAGTTACCCTGCAGATAAAGTGGTGTTAACAGCTTTCTTTACCGGCCCGCCAAGCCGCTGGATCCATTACCCCGATCAAAGCTTCCATAATAACTCCTTCTCTACTGCAGTCTGACTGTGCTGGCGTGCAGTAGCTAGGAATACATCTCAGTCTGACTGTGCTGGCGTGCAGTAGCTAGGAATAAATCTCAGTCTGACTGTGCTGGCGTGCAGTAGCTAGGAATACATCTCAGTCTGACTGTGCTGGCGTGCAGTAGCTAGGAATACATCTCAGTCTGACTGTGCTGGCGTGCTGTAGCTAGGAATACATCTCAGTCTGACTGTGCTGGCGTGCAGTAGCTAGGAATACATCTCAGTCTGACTGTGCTGGCGTGCAGTAGCTAGGAATACATCTCAGTCTGACTGTGCTGGCGTGCAGTAGCTAGGAATACATCTCAGTCTGACTGTGCTGGCGTGCAGTAGCTAGGAATACATCTCAGTCTGACTGTGCTGGCGTGCAGTAGCTAGGAATATATCTCAGTCTGACTGTGCTGGCGTGCAGTAGCTAGGAATACATCTCAGTCTGACTGTGCTGGCGTGCAGTAGCTAGGAATACATCTCAGTCTGACTGTGCTGGCGTGCAGTAGCTAGGAATACATCTCAGTCTGACTGTGCTGGCGTGCAGTAGCTAGGAATACATCTCAGTCTGACTGTACTGGCGTGCAGTAGCTAGGAATACATCTCAGTCTGACTGTGCTGGCGTGCTGTAGCTAGGAATACATCTCAGTCTGACTGTGCTGGCGTGCAGTAGCTAGGAATACATCTCAGTCTGACTGTGCTGGCGTGCAGTAGCTAGGAATACATCTCAGTCTGACTGTGCTGGCGTGCAGTAGCTAGGAATACATCTCAGTCTGACTGTGCTGGCGTGCAGTAGCTAGGAATACATCTCAGTCTGACTGTGCTGGCGTGCAGTAGCTAGGAATACATCTCAGTCTGACTGTACTGGCGTGCAGTAGCTAGGAATACATCTCAGTCTGACTGTGCTGGCGTGCTGTAGCTAGGAATACATCTCAGTCTGACTGTGCTGGCGTGCAGTAGCTAGGAATACATCTCAGTCTGACTGTGCTGGCGTGCAGTAGCTAGGAATACATCTCAGTCTGACTGTGCTGGCGTGCAGTAGCTAGGAATACATCCCAGTCTGACTGTGCTGGCGTGCAGTAGCTAGGAATACATCTCAGTCTGACTGTGCTGGCGTGCAGTAGCTAGGAATACATCTCAGTCTGACTGTGCTGGCGTGCAGTAGCTAGGAATACATCTCAGTCTGACTGTGCTGGCGTGCAGTAGCTAGGAATACATCTCAGTCTGACTGTGCTGGCGTGCAGTAGCTAGGAATACATCTCAGTCAATGAATTCATCTTTCTCTATAGCTCGGTTAATTCAACCTTATCGAATTGTGTATAACTGTGCATACCTGTATAATGAGGACAGAGGTGAATAGTCATTCTGCAAGTCATAATCATATACTGTGATGTCACGACAACACATTCTAACTCATTTTAACTTCAAGTTCATTCATTTAAGACTTAAACTGTTAATTTAACAACGGATTAGTAGGATTTATATCAATTTCACAGACGTGTACATTTTAACAGTACATTGTCACGTTTTGCACCAACTCGTTATTATTCTGTATGTAGCTGAACATTGTTTTAAGCTGGATCAAGCCCAGACCACCTCGTCTTATGCCTTAAAAAGGCCTGAACCGACAGGCATGACAGCATTAGTCTTTCAATCTTTTTTTTTAACAGGCTCTTATTTCTGCCAGGAATGCCCAATACGAAGGTGAGGAAATCTTGGGCAGTGTTGGCATTTTCTGGATGGGAGGGCTGGTGCAAAGCAGTGCCAGAAGTTGAATTCTACAGGGTTCATTATTGAGATGTGGAACTTTTTCCCAGGTTGAATACAGAGAAGGGTATTTAGTGAGGATGGTACACAACTATATGGGTTACGTTATCACAATGTAAGACACACATATGTTTCCTGACAGGTCAAATTCAATTTTTAGGTTGCAGGGACGTTCTGAGAGAGTTTATTTTTAGGTTGCAGAGAGGTTCTGAGAACGTTTATTTTTAGGTTGCAGGGAGGTTCTGAGAACGTTTATTTTTAGGTTGCAGGGAGGTTCTGAGAACGTTTAATTTTAGGTTGCAGGGAGGTTCTGAGAACGTTTATTTTTAGGTTGAAGGGAGGTTCTGAGGACGTTTATTTTTAGGTTGCAGGGAGGTTCTGAGAACGTTTATTTTTAGGTTGCAGGGAG
The DNA here is from genome assembly GCF_021184085.1 of Oncorhynchus gorbuscha. Lineage (NCBI taxonomy): Eukaryota > Metazoa > Chordata > Actinopteri > Salmoniformes > Salmonidae > Oncorhynchus > Oncorhynchus gorbuscha. The sequence goes on from NW_025746672.1 coordinate 53,622, forward strand.
GTTCTGAGAACGTTTATTTTTAGGTTGAAGGGAGGTTCTGAGAACGTTTATTTTTAGGTTGCAGGGAGGTTCTGAGAATGTTTTTCTGGGAGGTTTTATTAACGTTCTGAGAATGGAAATGATAGGTAATTTGGAGGTTTTTGAATAACTTCCTGAAAACGTTCATTGAATGTTTGAATAAGACTTGTAATATCACTGCTACAGTAGCTTAGTTTGCGTTAATGTTTCTTCACGTTCTGAGAACGGAATGTCTTTTTTTTTAAACATTTTTTAGAACGTTCTCTGAAAGTTACTAAAGCCATCTTGTGGTTTTCATGGAACGTTTTCTTAATGTGCTCAGAACAATTTGAGAACGTGATTTTAAATAGAACCCTGAAGAAACCTGTAGGAAACGTTACGCTGAAGTACTGAAATTCCCACAGAAGAGAAAGGGTTTTTCTTTATATTCTCTGAACTGTTTGGAACATTCCCAATGTCAAACAGGTTGGATAATATTCCCTATGTCAAACAGGTTGGAGAACACATTCAAACCCTATGTCAAACAGGTTGGAGAACATTCCCTATGTCAAACAGGTTGGAGAACATTCCCTATGTCAAACAGGTTGGAGAACATTCCCTATGTCAAACAGGTTGGAGAACATTCCTAGAACATTGCCAAACATTTGACTCAATGTAACCACTTTAAGGAAATATTCTGTTAAAGTAATAAAATACCAGGAAAATATATATTTTTGTCAAGTTCATTAAATGTGCTGAGAATGTTCCAAAGCCAAGCAACTATCCTGCACCATTCCCAGAACGTTGTGGAAGCTTGTAAGCAAAATAACCATAGGACAACCACGGTCTCACCAAGCTCTAAGAAATATATGGTTCTCAGAACGTTGTGTGCTAGCTGGGCTGTCTATATTTTCTTTCTCTTGAGACGTGTCTATTTGTCTAAACTTTAGACTGAGGAAGAGAGAGCTCAGGAAGAGCTAGGCTGAGGAAGAGAGAGCTCAGGAAGAGCTAGGCTGAGGAAGAGAGAGTTCAGGGAGAGCTAGGCTGAGGAAGAGAGAGCTCAGGAAGAGCTAGGCTGAGGACGGGAGAACACAGGAAGAGCTAGGCTGAGGAAGAGAGAGCTCAGGAAGAGCTAGGCTGAGGAAGAGAGAGTTCAGGGAGAGCTAGACTGAGGAAGAGAGAGCTCAGGAAGAGCTAGGCTGAGGAAGAGAGAGCTCAGGAAGAGCTAGGCTGAGGAAGAGAGAGCTCAGGAAGAGCTAGGCTGAGGACGGGAGAACACAGGAAGAGCTAGGCTGAGGAAGAGAGAGCTCAGGAAGAGCTAGGCTGAGGACGGGAGAACACAGGAAGAGCTAGGCTGAGGAAGAGAGAGCTCAGGAAGAGCTACGCTGAGGACGAGAGAACACAGGAAGAGCTAGGCTGAGGACGAGAGAACACAGGAAGAGCTAGGCTGAGGACGAGAGAACACAGGAAGAGCTAGGCTGAGGACGAGAGAACACAGGAAGAGCTAAGCTGAGGACGAGAGAACACAGGAAGAGCTAGGCTGAGGACGAGAGAACACAGGAAGAGCTAGGCTGAGGACGGGAGAACACAGGAAGAGCTAGGCTGAGGACGAGAGAAAACAGGAAGAACTACGCTGAGGAAGAGAGAGCACAGGAAGAGCACAACACTCTGTCCCTTATGATGATGATGAAGCGTGTTAGAATGAGGAAGAGCAAAACCCTCTGTCTCTCATGGTGATAATGAGAAAGTGTTGATGGTACTAGTTAAACGTGGTAGCAGGAATTTATTTAAGAGGCTTAACCGACACCTGAGCACCCTACACACCACCTGTTTACTACATAAACAACAGAAGAAAAGCAATTTATAGACGGAGAGAGGTGATAGAGAGAAGAGAGAAAGGAGAGGGGGACCAAGGGGTAGTTGCATGGGCAGAATTACACAAATTCATAATGAGTGGAATGTCTCAGCTCATAAAAACGTTTATGAGAGAGAGAGAGAGAGAGAGAGAGAGAGAGAGAGAGACAGAGACAGAGAGAGAGAGAGAGAGAGAGAGAGAGAGAGAGAGAGAGAGAGAGAGAGAGAGAGAGACAGAGACAGAGACAGAGACAGAGAGAGAGAGAGAGAGAGAGAGAGAGAGAGACAGAGACAGAGACAGAGACAGAGACAGAGACAGAGACAGAGAGAGAGACAGAGACAGAGACAGAGACAGAGACAGAGACAGAGACAGACAGAGACAGAGAGAGAGAGAGAGAGAGAGAGAGAGAGAGAGAGAGAGAGAGAGAGAGAGAGAGAGAGAGAGACAGAGACAGAGACAGAGACAGAGACAGAGACAGAGACAGAGAGAGAGAGACAGAGACAGAGACAGAGACAGAGACAGAGACAGAGACAGACAGAGACAGAGAGAGAGAGAGAGAGAGAGACAGAGACAGAGAGAGAGAGACAGGATAACCTCAGATCATGAGGACCAGGAAATGCCCAAGCAATCTGAGTTCAACGTTACTTTTCTGAAAACGGATCACTAAAATAAATATCCTGCTATAACGAGATAAAGTTCCGTTGTGATTTTGCGATAACGTGTAATAATTTATACTGACTGTATCAGATCCTGCCTCCACCTGCAACGTCAGGATCAAATGAGTTCAACAGACAGACAAAGTTAGGAGTGAATGAAAGGTCTACATTTTAGTTCATAAACAAGGTGCCCCATTGTGATTGAAAACAAAATGGGGTTCTGCTGTCAGCACTTTAACTAATGATTTCCCATTCGTTTTATTTTTTATAAGTCTTAGTACTGAGGAATAACTGCAGTTGACCTACTGTAACACTTGTGTTGGTGGAGCATATTTTCAAAACTCATTTTATAGACATTTTGTAAAAAGCCAGGATTGCCAGTTTATCACTGCCGTAGGGATAATCTAACGCAACAGGTTGGCTACTGTAAGTCCTCAATGGCACTTTCCTATCACTTCCCCATTGATTTATCAATACTCCAAATGCAGCCATCACTGTCCCTCTACAAAGCTTGGTCTCATAGACTAGACGTATCATAGTACATGTAAATCTGGGACACTCAAATTAGTATGATATGTTACGTTTGGTTTGGTTACATAAAACAGAAGGTTAAGTTAGGCTAAAATTAATGTTGGGAAGATGGGTAGAGGTGTAACGCGAACGTTTAGCAACCCAAAGGCTGTGTGTTCAAATCTCATCACGGACAACTAATTATCAACTTTGCGACTACTTACTACTTTTTAGCTACGTTGCAAAGTACTTATCACGTAAGCTAACCCATCCTCTAACCCTAACCTTAATCCTAACCCTAAACCTAACCTTAACCCTACACCTAACCCCTAGCCTAGCTAACGCTAGCCACCTAGCTAATGCTAGCCACCTAGCTAGCATTAACGTAAGACACATAGCTGACATGAGCCACAGAAAATTGGAATTCGTAACATGTATCATACGAAATGGATAATGGACGTCCACTAATTAATACATAACATACAAAACATTACGTCTACCCCTGAGTCCAGGTTGCAGCGCTCTACGGTATAAGGCCTCATTGTGTCCATATTGACCAGGACTTCCAACCTCCCCACTAGAATATCCAGTTGCAGGCCATTATTAAACACTCATGACAGGCTTCTCATGCATCCACATCTCCTTCCCATGATGCTAGTATTGGGATGGGTTGGTTCTCGTAAAGGTCGAGGAGTGTGTGATAAGTTGGTTCTTGTAAAGGTCGAGAAGTGTGTGTAACAGGAATCAATGAATCACTCCTCCTACTCCTACCGAGTAACGAATCCTCTTTCCGCCCCCCCCCCCTCCCCCATCACAAACACACCTCCCTCCGATCCACTTTTCCCATTCCTCCCATCCCATCTCAATTTTACATAATATAATAATAATATATGCCATTTCCGCTTTTATCCACTTTTCCCATTCTACGTATGGGTGGTCCCATCCCATCTCAATTTACCAACTGAGCTACGGAAGGATATCAGGTAGGATATCAGGTAAAACGTCTAAACGATCCGCCCACAAAGATAACGTCTTCAAGCAGCAGGACTGACTGAACTATCTTTGTGTCTACCGCCAGGGTGGGGACAAACCAATCTCAACGCTGTCAAACCTTTAGAATCGCTCTTTCTGTCAAACCTCTAGAATCCCTCATTCTGTCAAACCTTTAGAATCCCTCATTCTGTCAAACCTTTAGAATCCCTCATTCTGTCAAACCTTTAGAATCCCTCATTCTGTCAAACCTTTAGAATCCCTCAATCTGTCAAACCTCTAGAATCCCTCAATCTGTCAAACCTCTAGAATCCCTCATTCTGTCAAACCTTTAGAATCCCTCATTCTGTCCTTTAGAATCCCTCATTCTGTACTTTAGAATCCCTCATTCTGTCCTTTAGAATCCCTAATTCTGTCAAACCTTTAGAATCCCTCATTCTGTCAAACCTTTAGAATCCCTCATTCTGTCAAACCTCTAGAATCCCTCATTCTGTCAAACCTTTAGAATCCCTCATTCTGTCAAACCTTTAGAATCCCTCATTCTGTCAAACCTTTAGAATCCCTCATTCTGTCCTTTAGAATCCCTCATTCTGTCAAACCTTTAGAATCCCCCATTCTGTCCTCTAGAATCCCTCATTCTGTCAAACCTTTAGAATCCCTCATTCTGTCAAACCTCTAGAATCCCTCATTCTGTCAAACCTTTAGAATCCCTCATTCTGTCAAACCTTTAGAATCCCTCATTCTGTCCTTTAGAATCCCTCATTCTGTCAAACCTTTAGAATCCCCCATTCTGTCCTCTAGAATCCCTCATTCTGTCAAACCTTTAGAATCCCTCATTCTGTCCTTTAGAATCCCTAATTCTGTCAAACCTTTAGAATCCCTCATTCTGTCAAACCTTTAGAATCCCTCATTCTGTCAAACCTCTAGAATCCCTCATTCTGTCAAACCTTTAGAATCCCTCATTCTGTCAAACCTTTAGAATCCCTCATTCTGTCAAACCTCTAGAATCCCTCATTCTGTCAAACCTTTAGAATCCCTCATTCTGTAAAACCTTTAGAATCCCTCATTCTGTCAAACTTTTAGAATCCCTCATTCCGTCAAACAGCTACTTCTGAATAGTAATCTGTACTTCTACGTCGGTTCCCTGTGTACGCTACAGGCTACATCCTGTAGCAGACTGAATCCACAAACTGGTGGTTTGAAGTTCAGGATAGCTTGTTTTCTAGGTCATGAGTAAGCTAGATAGCGATCTCCTTTTTCCCATCTAACATATGAGAACACTTCGGGAAAAGGGATCACCAACTTCAGGATTTTCCCAGGGGTCTGTCTGTTCCCATGCTGAATAGAAAAACATTGAGGGATGGCTGGACGTATGTGCGACATATATAAGTGTAATATTACCTGTGTAAGACCCTGAACCCCCGTACAGTCATATGGTCAAGTGACACAAAGAGGGACATTACAATCGGCCTAGAACAGTGTAGAAAGGCTGGCCCTTAAATGTACACGGAGAGCTAACATTAATGACATGCTGCCCTACACCACCATTACTCAGAGACATGCTGCCCTACTCTACCATTACTCAGAGACATAATGCCCTACACCACCATTACTCAGAGACATGCTGCCATACTCTACCATTACTCAGAGACATGCTGCCCTACACCACCATTACTCAGAGACATGCTGCCCTACTCAACCATTACTCAGAGACATGCTGCCCTACTCCACCATTACTCAGAGACATGCTGCCCTACTCAACCATTACTCAGAGACATGCTGCCCTACTCTACCATTACACAGAGACATGCTGCCCTACTCTACCATTACACAGAGACATGCTGCCCTACTCTACCATTACACAGAGACATGCTGCCCTACTCTACCATTACACAGAGACATGCTGTCCTACACCACCATTACACAGAGACATGCTGCCCTATACTACCATTACACAGACACATGCATTACATTACATTTAAGTCATTTAGCAGACGCTCTTATCCAGAGCGACTTACAAATTGGTGCATTCACCTTATGACATCCAGTGGGACAGTCACTTAACAATAGTGCATCTAAAACTTAGGGGGGGGTGAGAGGGATTACTTATCCTATCCTAGGTATTCCTTAAAGAGGTGGGGTTTCAGGTGTCTCCGGAAGGTGGTGATTGACTCCGCTGTCCTGGCGTCGTGAGGGAGTTTGTTCCACCATTGGGGGGCCAGGGCAGCGAACAGTTTTGACTGGGCTGAGCGGGAGCTGTACTTCCTCAGTGGTAGGGAGGCGAGCAGGCCAGAGGTGGATGAACGCAGTGCCCTTGTTTGGGTGTAGGGCCTGATCAGAGCCTGGAGGTACTGAGGTGCCGTTCCCCTCACAGCTCCGTAGGCAAGCACCATGGTCTTGTAGCGGATGCGAGCTTCAACTGGAAGCCAGTGGAGAGAACGGAGGAGCGGGGTGACGTGAGAGAACTTGGGAAGGTTGAACACCAGACGGGCTGCGGCGTTCTGGATGAGTTGAAGGGGTTTAATGGCACAGGCAGGGAGCCCAGCCAACAGCGAGTTGCAGTAATCCAGACGGGAGATGACAAGTGCCTGGATTAGGACCTGCGCCGCTTCCTGTGTGAGGCAGGGTCGTACTCTGCGGATGTTGTAGAGCATGAACCTACAGGAACGGGCCACCGCCTTGATGTTGGTTGAGAACGACAGGGTGTTGTCCAGGATCACGCCAAGGTTCTTGGCGCTCTGGGAGGAGGACACAATGGAGTTGTCAACCGTGATGGCGAGATCATGGAACGGGCAGTCCTTCCCCGGGAGGAAGAGCAGCTCCGTCTTGCCGAGGTTCAGCTTGAGGTGGTGATCCGTCATCCACACTGATATGTCTGCCAGAGAATGACCACTTGGGAGAGATGAGGATCCCGGTGCCACCACCCCGCTGACCAGACGCTCTCGGGGTGTGCGAGAACACGTGGGCGGACGAAGAGAGAGCAGTAGGAGTAGCAGTGTTGTCTGTGGTGATCCATGTTTCCGTCAGTGCCAAGAAGTCGAGGGACTGGAGGGAGGCATAGGCTGAGATGAACTCTGCCTTGTTGACCGCAGATTGGCAGTTCCAGAGGCTACCGGAGACCTGGAACTCCACGTGGGTCGTGCGCGCTGGGACCACCAGAGTAGGGTGGCCGCGGCCACGCGGTGAGGAGCGTTTGTATGGTCTGTGCAGAGAGGAGAGAACAGGGATAAACAGACACATAGTTGACAGGCTACAGAAGAGGCTACGCTAATGCAAAGGAGATTGGAATGACAAGTGGACTACACGTCTCGAATGTTCAGAAAGTTAAGCTACGTAGCAAGAATCTTATTGACTAAAATTATTAAAATGATACAGTACTGCTGAAGTAGGCCAGCTGGCAGTGGGTGCGTTGTTGACACTACACTAATCAAGTCGTTCCGTTGAGTGTAATAGTTTCTGCAGTGTTGCTATTCGGGGGCTAGCTGGCTAGCTAGCAGTGTTGTTTACGTTACGTTGCGTTAAAAGAACGACAATAGCTGGCTAGCGAACCTAGAAAATCGCTCTAGACTACACAATTATCTTTGATACAAAGACGGCTATGTAGCTAGCTAAGTAGCTAGCTACGATCAAACAAATCAAACCGTTGTACTGTAATGAAATGAAGTGAAAATGTGATACTACCTGTGAATGCGACCGGGTAGTTGAGTTCTATACAGAAGACGTTGGCTAGCGTTGGCTAGCTAGCAGAGTCATCTACGTTAAGGACGACAAATAGCTGCCCCATACTACCATTACACAGAGACATGCTGCCCTACACCACCATTACTCAGAGACATGCTGCCCTATACTACCATTACACAGACACATGCTGCCCCATACTACCATTACACAGAGACATGCTGCCCTACACCACCATTACACAGAGACATGCTGCCCTATACCACCATTACACAGACACATGCTGCCCCATACTACCATTACACAGAGACATGCTGCCCTATACTACCATTAGACATTTCTATAAAGACTTAGCTAGCTGACGGAGCTGCTGACCTCACAGACAAACAGACTCACAGAGACACAGTCACAGATCGATGACACCTGAACCTGTGGTAATTCGTTTCACCAGGCCATACACACACTACTGACACTCCAGTTTCTGCAGTACTTTTCCATCCAGGGTGTGTGAATCTCTAAGGTTGACCCAATAAAGTGGAAGCTCCATCACTATGCTGCTTGTTCTTCTCCAGACCCTTTACATCAACACACACTGAAGGGTTAGGGCCAACGTGGAGGTGTCGGGAGTGAATGGGGTCTGACTGGTAGAGGGGACACTGATACACAGTGAATGGGGTCTGACTGCTAGAGGGGACACTGATACACAGTGAATGGGGTCTGACTGCTAGAGGGAACATTGATACACAGTGAATGGGGTCTGACTGCTAGAGGGGACACTGATACACAGCGAATGGGGTCTGACTGCTAGAGGGGACACTGATACACAGTGAATGGGGTCTGACTGCTAGAGGGAACATTGATACACAGTGAATGGGGTCTGACTGCTAGAGGGGACACTGATACACAGTGAATGGGGTCTGACTGCTAGAGGGGACACTGATACACAGTGAATGGGGTCTGACTGCTAGAGGGGACACTGATACACAGTGAATGGGGTCTGACTGCTAGAGGGGACACTGATACACAGTGAATGGGGTCTGACTGCTAGAGGGGACACTGATACACAGTGAATGGGGTCTGACTGGTAGAGGGGACACTGATACACAGTGAATGGGGTCTGACTGCTAGAGGGAACATTGATACACAGTGAATCCTCGTGGGTACAGGAAGTAAGAGGTGTTTAAAGTACTAGT
>NW_025746672.1:67500-75000 GCF_021184085.1 Oncorhynchus gorbuscha
CACCAAATCTCTCCCTTCACCTAAAATGTCTGCAGAATCAATTGAGTGGTGCAGTTAAACCGTGTCTAGCAGAGGCTAAGAGCCTCTGTAACATATAGGCCATGGCAACACACCAGCCTCTGTGTTACACATTCCTTCTCATTGACTATCGGATATCTGTGTTGTCCACAGCTTGAGTGGGAATGAATGGGGGGGGGGGGTTTCACCGCAAATTCCTTGATGTAACTCTATCGCCAGGTAAGTAACAGCACTGCGCTGACTGTAGGATGTAAAAACAAAACCTGGGGACATTAAAGGTGAATTAAGCCTCATGTCTTATTGAGGCAAGAGTGTGGTTTTTTTAAATGAAAAGAGAGACCAACTGCCAAGGTCTGCAGGGTCTCTGGGATGTCTATGGGAGAGATGGAAGACAGGACTTGACCTTGAGCTGGAATACAAAAATATGACTTTGTGGAGGATCAGACTCGGTGTGTGTTCTGCTTACAAGCTCAAGTTCACCATTTGCAATTACAAGAAAACATGTCATTTTTTTAGAACTCTTAAAGCAGTCCTGGGGCCGTGTAATCAGAAGGACAACACTGATTCATGTGTAAAGGAAGTCCTGGGGCCGTGTAATCAGAAGGACAACACTGATTCATGTGTAAAGGAAGTCCTGGGGCCATGTAATCAGAAGGACAACACTGATTCATGTGTAAAGGAAGTCCTGGGGCCGTGTAATCAGAAGGACAACACTGATTCATGTGTAAAGGAAGTCCTGGGGCCGTGTAATCAGAAGGACAACACTGATTCATGTGTAAAGGAAGTCCTGGGGCCGTGTAATCAGAAGGACAACACTGAGTCCTGTGTAAAGGAAGTCCTGGGACCATGTAATCAGAAGGACAACACTGATTCATGTGGAAAGGAAGTCCTGGGGCCGTGTAATCAGAAGGACAACACTGATTCATGTGTAAAGGAAGTCCTGGGACCATGTAATCAGAAGGACAACACTGATTCATGTGTAAAGGAAGTCCTGGGGCCGTGTAATCAGAAGGACAACACTGATTCATGTGTAAAGGAAGTCCTGGGGCCGTGTAATCAGAAGGACAACACTGATTGATGTGGAAAGGAAGTCCTGGGGCCGTGTAATCAGAAGGACAACACTGATTCATGTGGAAAGGAAGTCCTGGGGCCGTGTAATCAGAAGGACAACACTGATTCATGTGTAAAGGAAGTCCTGGGGCCGTGTAATCAGAAGGACAACACTGATTCATGTGTAAAGGAAGTCCTGGGGCCGTGTAATCAGAAGGACAACACTGATTCATGTGTAAAGGAAGTCCTGGGGCCGTGTAATCAGAAGGACAACACTGATTCATGTGGAAAGGAAGTCCTGGGGCCGTGTAATCAGAAGGACAACACTGATTCATGTGTAAAGGAAGTCCTGGGGCCGTGTAATCAGAAGGACAACACTGATTCATGTGTAAAGGAAGTCCTGGGGCCGTGTAATCAGAAGGACAACACTGATTCATGTGTAAAGGAAGTCCTGGGGCCGTGTAATCAGAAGGACAACACTGATTCATGTGGAAACGAAGTACTAAGTTACAACATGGTTGGACTTTCCTTTAGTCCCAATGATGATAATGGACTGAGTGTCACTTCTCTTTGTTCTAAACTAAATATAGACTCTGAATAGGTGTCACTTCTCGTTCTTCTAAACTAAATATAGACTGAATAAGTGTCACTTCTCGTTCTTCTAAACTAAATATAGACTGAATAAGTGTCACTTCTATAGATTCTGAATTGTAAATGGGAAATTGTGCCACTCGGCCCCGCCCCCCAGTGCCAGTCTTACCTGGGCACACAGGTGTGTGTGTGTGTGCTGTAGAAGGTGCCGTGTGGACACACACAGCCCTCCTCACACTCCTCTCCACAGTGCTGCTGCGTGGACAGGGCGGAGCAATGCCGTTGGCACGACGACACACAGGTTCCGTACTCCATGGTATCTGGGCATGTTACCTCTACAGGGGAAGGATATATACTGACAGTCAATAATATCACCTCTACAGGGGAAGGATATATACTGACAGTCAATAATGTCATCTCTACAGGGGAAGGATATATACTGACAGTCAATAATGTCACCTCTACAGGGGAAGGATATATACTGACAGTCAATAATGTCACCTCTACAGGGGAAGGAGACTGATATATACTGACAGTCAATAATGTCATCTCTACAGGGGAAGGATATATACTGACAGTCAATAATGTCACCTCTACAGGGGAAGCAGACTGATATATACTGACAGTCAATAATGTCACCTCTACAGGGAAAGGAGACTGATATATACTGACAGTCAATAATGTCACCTCTACAGGGGAAGGAGACTGATATATACTGACAGTCAATAATGTCACCTCTACAGGGGAAGGAGACTGATATATACTGACAGTCAATAATGTCACCTCTACAGGGGAAGGAGACTGATATATACTGACAGTCAATAATGTCACCTCTACAGGAGACTGATATATACTGACAGTCAATAATGTCACCTCTACAGGGAAGGAGACTGATATATACTGACAGTCAATAATGTCACCTCTACAGGGGAAGGAGACTGATATATACTGACAGTCAATAATGTCACCTCTACAGGGGAAGGAGACTGATATATACTGACAGTCAATAATGTCACCTCTACAGGGGAAGGAGACTGATATATACTGACAGTCAATAATGTCACCTCTACAGGGGAAGGAGACTGATATATACTGACAGTCAATAATGTCACCTCTACAGGGGAAGGAGACTGATATATACTGACAGTCAATAATGTCACCTCTACAGGGGAAGGAGACTGATATATACTGACAGTCAATAATGTCACCTCTACAGGGGAAGGAGACTGATATATACTGACAGTCAATAATGTCACCTCTACAGAGGAAGGAGACTGATATATACTGACAGTCAATAATGTCACCTCTACAGGGGAAGGATATATACTGACAGTCAATAATGTCATCTCTACAGGGGAAGGATATATACTGACAGTCAATAATGTCAACTCTACAGGGGAAGGAGACTGATATATACTGTCAGTCAATAATGTCACCTCTACAGGGGAAGGAGACTGATATATACTGACAGTCAATAATGTCACCTCTACAGGGGAAGGAGACTGATATATACTGTCAGTCAATAATGTCACCTCTACAGGGGAAGGATATATACTGACATTCAATAATGTCACCTCTACAGGGGAAGGATATATACTGACAGTCAATTATGTCACCTCTACAGGGGAAGGATATATACTGACAGTCAATAATGTTACCTCTACAGGGGAAGGATATATACTGACAGTCAATAATGTCACCTCTACAGGGGAAGGATATATACTGACAGTCAATAATGTTACCTCTACAGGGGAAGGAGACTGATATATACTGACAGTCAATAATGTGTTCTCTATAGGGGAAGGATATATACTGACAGTCAATAATGTCACCTCTACAGGGGAAGGAGACTGATATATACTGTCAGTCAATAATGTCACCTCTACAGGGGAAGGAGACTGATATATACTGTCAGTCAATAATGTCACCTCTACAGGGGAAGGATATATACTGACAGTCAATAATGTCACCTCTACAGGGGAAGGAGACTGATATATACTGACAGTCAATAATGTCACCTCTACAGGGGAAGGATATATACTGACAGTCAATAATGTCACCTCTACAGGGGAAGGATATATACTGACAGTCAATAATGTCACCTCCACAGGGGAAGGAGACTGATATATACTGACAGTCAATAAGCTGTTACTTATCATTCAATTAACTTTTTAGTCAAAGAAATAGTGTAATTTCACCAGATCTACAACTGTAAACGTTTAACGTCTAACGTGTATTTCTGTACCAGTTGGTGTCACAAACCTCGTTTGTTTACATTTATAGAATTGAACTTCCTGAACCCCCAGTTCACATACTAGTACAGAGTACACATGACTCACTAAAACAATACTGTCTAAACATACAATACTTAAAGCCATGAATCACTATTAGTCTGAACAATACTGTCTAAACATACAATACTTAAAGCCATGAATCACTAGCAGTCTGAACAATACTGTCTAAACATACAATACTTAAAGGCATGAATCACTAGCAGTCTGAACAATACTGTCTAAACATACAATACTTAAAGCCATGAATCACTAGCAGTCTGAACTATACTGTCTAAACATACAATACTTAAAGGCATGAATCACTAGCAGTCTGAACTATACTGTCTAAACATACAATACTTAAAGGCATGAATCACTAGCAGTCTGAACTATACTGTCTAAACATACAATACTTAAAGCAGATTGAAAGTAACATCCAGGGCCAGACCACAGTACTCACCACAGTCAGGTACGCTGGCTCTGAACTCCGTGATGACAGAGTACTTCCTGCACTGTCTAGCATAGTGGGCCAGGGAAGAGCAGAGGCAGGGCTGGCCACACTTACAGGTGTCTGCTTTACACTGTTGGTGAAAGGGCACCGGACTCAGGTACTCATGACACGCTGAGAACAACTCCTGGTTCAGGATGTCACACATCTCAGAGGCGTAGGATGCTATGGGGTGGAGGGGGAGGAGGAGAGAGAGAGAGAGAGAGAGAAAGAGCAGGAGAGAGAAATAGAGAGAGCGTGAAAGAGAGAGAGAGCGAGAGAGAGAGAGAGAGAGAGAGAGAGAGAGAGAGAGAGAGAGAGAGAGAGAGAGAGAGAGAGAGAGAGAGAGAGAGAGAGAGAGAGAGAGCGAGAGAGAGAGAGAGAGAGAGAAAGGAAGAGAGAGAAAGAGCAAGAGAGGGAGAGGGAGAGAGAGAAAGAGAGAGAGAAATAGAGAGAGAGAGCGAGAGAGAGAGAGAGACAGAGAGAGAGAGAAAGAGCAGGAGAGAGAGGGAGAGATAAATAGAGAGAGAGCGTGAAAGAGAGAGAGAGTGAGAGAGAGAAAGAGAAAGAGCGAGAGAGAGAAAGAGCGAGAGAGAGAAAGAGAGAGAGAGAAAGAGCAAGAGAGAGAGAGGGAGAGAGAGAAAGAGAGAGAGAAATAGAGAGAGAGAGAGAGAGAGCATCTCTGTTTAAGTTTGAGTTATTTTGCAGTGAGGGTTCTAAAACACATAAGGAAAATATTTATTGAAAGGCATGACATGTTTCTATTTGATAATGACGTAGGAGGACTTATGGTTTAGAAGGACACGTACCTGCTTGCTGATGCGTGTCACATGGGTCAAGCTGGGGAACACTCTGGCTGGGGACACAGGCAGAGGATACCCTCCAGGCGTTGCCAAACAGGTGAGGGGTGCTCTCTATCATACCAGACGGGGACCTGGGGAGGGCAGGGGAGGAGAGGTATGTCACAACATCAGAGATGGACTACCTTAGTGTTTCAGAAGGAACCCAGAGCTGGGGGAGGGCAGGGGAGGGCAGGGGGAGGGCAGGGGGAGGGGAGGGGAGAGGAGGGGAGGGGGGCAGGGGAGGAGGGGGAGGGCAGGGAGGAGGGGAGGACAGGGGAGGAGAGGTATGTCACAACATCAGAGATGGACTACCTTAGTGTTTCAGAAGGAACCCAGACCTGGGGAGAGCAGGGGAGGAGGGGAGGGCAGGGGAGGGGAGAGGAGGGGAGGGGAGGAGGGGGAGGGCAGGGGAGGAGGGGGAGGGCAGGGGAGGGCAGGGGGAGGGCAGGGGAGGGGGAGGGGAGGGGAGGAGGGGGAGGGCAGGGGAGGAGGGGGAGGGCAGGGGAGTAGGGGGAGGACAGGGGGAGGAGAGGGGAGGACAGGGGAGGAGGGTGAGGGCAGGGGAGGAGAGGTATGTCACAACATCAGAGATGGACTACCTTAGTGTTTCAGAAGGAACCCAGACCTGGGGGAGGGCAGGGGAGGGCAGGGGGAGGGCAGGGGAGGGGAGAGGAGGGGAGGGGAGGAGGGGGAGGGCAGGGGAGGAGGGGGAGGGCAGGGGAGGGCAGGGGGAGGGCAGGGGAGGGGAGGGGAGGGGAGGAGGGGGGAGGGCAGGGGAGGAGGAGGAGGGCAGGGGAGTAGGGGGAGGACAGGGGAGGAGAGGTATGTCACAACATCAGAGATGGACTACCTTAGTGTTTCAGAAGGAACCCAGACCTGGGGGAGGGCAGGGGAGGAGGGGGAGGGCAGGGGGAGGACAGGGGAGGAGGGGGAGGGCAGGGGGAGGAGGGGGAGGGCAGGGGAGGGGAGGGCAGGGGGAGGAGGGGGAGGAGGAGGAGGACAGGGGAGGAGGGGGAGGGCAGGGGGAGGAGAGGTATGTCACAACATCAGAGATGGACTACCTTAGTGTTTCAGAAGGAACCCAGACCTGGGGGAGGGCAGGGGAGGGCAGGGGAGGGCAGGGGGAGGGCAGGGGAGGGGAGAGGAGGGGAGGGGAGGAGGGGGAGGGCAGGGGAGGAGGGGGAGGGCAGGGGAGGAGGGGGAGGGCAGGGGGAGGAGGGGGAGGGCAGGGGAGGAGGGGGAGGGCAGGGGAGGAGGGGGAGGGGCAGGGGAGGAGGGGGGGAGGCGGGGAGGAGGGGAGGCGGGGAGGAGGGGGAGGGCAGGGAGAAGGAGGTGTGTCATAACATCAGAGATTTCAGAAGGAACCCACAACAAATTCTTGCATGCACACTACCCGGTTTGGTTCTGGTGGTCAGAGGTTTTGCAGATCTGGACTGCAGGGGAGGAAGGATGTACTCATTCACAACACAATAGTTCTGTGATTCAGCTATATTATATATATACTATACTATTATATACTGTATATACTGATACATGTTGTTGTGATCCAAAACATCTACCATTTACAGTACATAATAATAATAATAATATATGCTTTTTAGCAGACGCTTTTATCCAAAGCGACTTACAGTCATGTGTGCATACATTCTACGTATGGGTGGTCCCGGGGATCGAACCCACTACCCTGGCGTTACAAGCGCCATGCTCTACCAACTGAGCTACAGAAGGACAGTACATGGCTGTGAAGTCACAGTACATTTCAACCATTACATTAAACCCGCAGAGCTGTACCCGCCTCACCCTCCCTGCCCCTCCCTCTCCCTGCCTTAGCCAGCTCACGAAACAGGAGTATCCTTTCTCCCAGAATGCCACAGCAAGGGCCGTGCCAGCCAGAGAGAGCAACAGAGAGCCACCCGGGGGGCTGGAGGTCAAGGGTCAGACAGACACACTTACAGGAAGTCAGAGAGAATGAGGGAGGAGAGAGAGACAGAAAGAGAGAGACGGAGGAGAGAGAGAGAGAGAGAGAGAGAGAGAGAGAGAGAGAGAGAGAGAGAGAGAGAGAGAGAGAGAGAGAAAGAGAGAGAGAGAGAGAGGGAGAGAGAGAGAGAGAGAGAGAGAGAGAGAGAGAGAGAGAGAGAGAGAGAGAGAGAGAGAGAGAGAAGAGAGAGAGAAAGAGAGAGAGAGAAAGAGAGAGAGAGAGAGAGAGAGAGAGAGAGAGAGAGAGAGAGAGAGAGAGAGA
>NW_025746672.1:92500-94052 GCF_021184085.1 Oncorhynchus gorbuscha
AGAGATGATAGAGAGATGAGATGATAGAGAGGAGAGATCATAGAGAGATGATAGATGAGATGAGATGATAGATGAGATGAGATGATAGATGAGATGAGATGATAAAGAGATGATATCATAGAGAGATGATAGAGAGAGTAGATGGTAGAGAGATGAGAACATAGAGAGACGATAATGAGATGAGATGATAGAGAGATGAGATGATTGAGAGATGAGATCATAGCGAGATGAGATGATAGAAAGATGAGATGATAGAGAGAAGATATAGAGATGAGAGAGAGATTATAGAGAGCGTAGATGATAGAGAGATGAGATCATAGAGAGATGTCCTACCAGTTGTTACACTCCTCCTGAACTGTCTGTCCAGAGGGATAGACCATGCCGTGGTATTCACAGGGACAGTCTGAGGCCTTCACACAACTTCCCTCCTCATAGACCAGGTCTGGGAGAGAGACATTCAGACAGAGAGAGAAATAGGAGACAGACAGAGAATTCAGTTAGTCTAGACATTGAGAGATGGGTTGGAATATGGGTCTCTAATAGGTCTAACTCGGGGAGAGGGGATATGGGGAGAGTGTGGAAGACAGGTGGTTTGTAAAGGGTTAATAAGTAGATATTACACCTTTAGAACTGTTGTTTTAACTCGTTAATTAAAATTAACCAATTAGTTATTAACTGTTTATTAATGATTCAGAAACTATCCACAAACAAATGACTAACAGTATAAAAACTATTGCTTCTAAACTCTTTCCAACCCCTTAATAAAGTCTTATTTAATAAAGTCTTATTTAATAAAGTCTTATTTTATAAAGTATTATTTAATTAAGTATTATTTTATAAGTATTATTTTATAAAGTATTATTTTATAAAGTATTATTTAATAAAGTATTATTTGATAAAGTATTATTTGATAAAGTATTATTTTATAAAGTATTATTTAATAAAGTATTATTTAATAAAGTATTATTTTATAAGTATTATTTTATAAAGTCTTATTTAATAAAGTCTTATTTTATAAAGTATTATTTAATAAAGTATTATTTAATAAAGTATCATTTTATAAAGTATTATTTTATAAAGTATTATTTTATAAAGTGTTATTTAATAAAGTATTATTTAATAAAGTATTCTTTTATAAAGTCTTCAAAACGCTAAACACAAGAGGGAGCGCTGCTTTGGAATCACGTATGAAGACAAAGAGAGGTGCTCATGGGAGAACGGGGAATAACAAACAAACCAAGTTGCAGCTGTGTAAGACCATCAAACTTCAAAAACAAACAAAAGTACTTTATTTTATTATTATTATTATTATTATTATTATTATTATTATTTTATTATTATTATTATTATTATTATTATTATTATTATTATTTTATTATTATTATTATTATTATTATTATTATTATTATGAATTATTATTATTATGAATTAGTATTATTATTATTATTATTATTATTATTATTATTATTTTATTATTATTATTATTATTATTATTATTATTATTATTATTATTATTATGAATTATTATTATTATGAATTAGTATTATTATTA
>NW_025746673.1:0-12500 GCF_021184085.1 Oncorhynchus gorbuscha
TTTCACATTCTTCCATTGCAAAACTACCATTCCAGTGTTTTACTTGCTATATTGTATTTACTTTGCCACCATGGCCTTTTTTGCCTTTACCTCCCTTATCTCACCTCATTTGCTCACATCGTATATAGACTTGTTTCTACTGTATTATTGACTGTATGTTTTGTTTATTCCATGTGTAACTCTGTGTTGTTGTATGTGTCGAACTGCTTTGCTTTATCTTGGCCAGGTCGCAATTGTAAATGAGAACTTGTTCTCAACTTGCCTACCTGGTTAAATAAAGGTGTTCTCAACCAGCCTACCTGGTTAAATAAAGGTGTTCTCAACTAGCCTACCTGGTTAAATAAAGGTGTTCTCAACCAGCCTACCTGGTTAAATAAAGGTGTTCTCAACTAGCCTACCTTGGCTAAATAAAGGTGTTCTCAACCAGCCTACCTGGTTAAATAAAGGTGTTCTCAACTAGCCTACCTGGTTAAATAAAGGTGTTCTCAACTAGCCTACCTGGTTAAATAAAGGTGTTCTCAACTAGCCTACCTGGTTAAATAAAGGTGTTCTCAACTAGCCTACCTGGTTAAATAAAGGTGTTCTCAACTAGCCTACCTGGTTAAATAAAGGTGTTCTCAACTAGCCTACCTGGTTAAAAAAATGTGAAATAAATAAATAAAATAAAAATCTGCACATGTATCACTACAGTGTTAATTGCTGAATTGTAATTATTTCTGCCTCTATGGCCTATTTATTGCCTTTACCTCCCTAATCTTACTCCATTTGCACACACTGTATGTAGATTTTTCTATTGTGTTATTGACTGTACGTTTGTTTATTCCATGTGTAACTCTGTGTTGTTGTTTGTGTTACACTGCTTTATCTTGGCCAGGTCGCAGTTGTAAGGAGAACTTGTTCTCCAACTGGCCGACCTGGTTAAATAAAGGCAAAATAAAAAAATATATAGTAGTCAGACCAGTGACAGGCCAACCACCAGGATTACTGAGTGGTGTTGTTATACCACATGAACACATCCTGTCTGCCTCATTAACACATCCTGTCTGCCTCATTAATACATCCTGTCTGCCTCATTAATACATCCTGTCTGCCTACATCCTGTCTGCCTCATTAATACATCCTGTCTGCCTCATTAACACATCCTGTCTGCCTACATCCTGTCTGCCTCATTAATACATCCTGTCTGCCTCATTAATACATCCTGTCTGCCTCATTAATACATCCTGTCTGCCTCATTAACACATCCTGTCTGCCTCATTAATACATCCTGTCTGCCTCATTAACACATCCTGTCTGCCTCATTAATACATCCTGTCTTCCTCATTAACACATCCTGTCTGCCTCATTAATACATCCTGTCTTCCTCATTAACACATCTGTCTGTCTCATTAACACATCCTGTCTGCCTCATTAATACATCCTGTCTGCCTCATTAATACATCCTGTCTGCCTCATTAATACATCTGTCTGTCTCATTAATACATCCTGTCTGCCTCATTAATACATCCTGTCTGCCTCATTAATACATCCTGTCTGCCTCATTAATACATCCTGTCTGCCTCATTAATACATCCTGTCTGCCTCATTAATACATCCTGTCTGCCTCATTTAATACATCCTGTCTGCCTCATTAATACATCCTGTCTGTCTCATTAATACATCCTGTCTGCCTCATTAACACATCCTGTCTGCCTCATTAACACATCCTGTCTGTCTCATTAATACATCCTGTCTGCCTCATTAATACATCCTGTCTGCCTCATTAATACATCCTGTCTGCCTCATTAATACATCCTGTCTGCCTCATTAACACATCCTGTCTGCCTCATTAATACATCCATCTGCCTACATCCTGTCTGCCTCATTAATACATCCTGTCTGCCTCATTAATACATCCTGTCTGCCTCATTAATACATCCTGTCTGTCTCATTAATACATCCTGTCTGCCTCATTAACACATCCTGTCTGTCTCATTAATACATCCTGTCTGTCTCATTAATACATCCTGTCTGCCTCATTAACACATCCTGTCTGCCTCATTAATACATCCTGTCTGCCTCATTAACACATCCTGTCTGCCTCATTAATACATCCTGTCTGCCTCATTAACACATCCTGTCTGTCTCATTAATACATCCTGTCTGCCACATTAATACATCCTGTCTGCCTCATTACATCCTGTCTGCCTCATTAACACATCCTGTCTGCCTCATTAATACATCCTGTCTGCCTCATTAACACATCCTGTCTGCCTCATTAATACATCCTGTCTGCCTCATTAATACATCCTGTCTGCCTCATTAATACATCCTGTCTGCCTCATTAACACATCCTGTCTGTCTCATTAATACATCCTGTCTGCCTCATTAATACATCCTGTCTGCCTCATTAATACATCCTGTCTGCCTCATTAACACATCCTGTCTGTCTCATTAATACATCCTGTCTATCCTCATTAACACATCCTGTCTGCCTCATTAATACATCCTGTCTGTCTCATTAAGCTACATCCTGTCTGCCTCATTAATACATCCTGTCTGCCTCATTAATACATCCTGTCTGCCTCATTAATACATCCTGTCTGTCTCATTAATACATCCTGTCTCATTAATACATCCTGTCTGCCTCATTAATACATCCTGTCTGTCTCATTAATACATCCTGTCTGTCTCATTAATACATCCTGTCTGCCTCATTAATACATCCTGTCTGCCTCATTAATACATCCTGTCTGCCTCATTAACACATCCTGTCTGTCTCATTAATACATCCTGTCTCATTAATACTCCATTAAACATCCTGTCACCTCATTAATACATCCTGTCTGCCTCATTAATACATCCTGTCGTCTCATTGCCTCATTAATACACATCTGTCTGCTCTCATTAATACATCCTGTCTGCCTCGTT
Source organism: Oncorhynchus gorbuscha (assembly GCF_021184085.1). Classification (NCBI taxonomy): domain Eukaryota; kingdom Metazoa; phylum Chordata; class Actinopteri; order Salmoniformes; family Salmonidae; genus Oncorhynchus; species Oncorhynchus gorbuscha. The sequence goes on from NW_025746673.1 coordinate 2,911, forward strand.
AATACATCCTCATTAATACATCCTGTCTGCCTCATTAATACATCCTGTCATTAATACATCCTGTCTGCCTCATTAATACATCCTGTCTGCCTCATTAATACATCCTCATTAATACATCCTGTCTGCCTCATTAACACATCCTGTCTGTCACTCATTAATACATCCTGTCTGCCTCATTAATACATCCTGTCTGCCTCATTAACACATCCTGTCTGCCTCATTAACACATCCTGTCTGCCTCATTAATACATCCTGTCTGCCTCATTAATACATCCTGTCTGCCTCATTAACACATCCTGTCTGTCTCATTAATACATCCTGTCTGCCTCATTAATACATCCTGTCTGCCTCATTAACACATCCTGTCTGCCTCATTAACACATCCTGTCTGCCTCATTAATACATCCTGTCTGCCTCATTAATACATCCTGTCTGCCTCATTAACACATCCTGTCTGTCTCATTAATACATCCTGTCTGCCTCATTAATACATCCTGTCTGCCTCATTAACACATCCTGTCTGCCTCATTAACACATCCTGTCTGTCTCATTAATACATCCTGTCTGCCTCATTAATACATCCTGTCTGCCTCATTAATACATCCTGTCTGCCTCATTAATACATCCTGTCTGCCTCATTAACACATCCTGTCTGTCTCATTAATACATCCTGTCTGCCCTCATTAATACATCCTGTCTGCCTCATTAACACATCCTGTCTGCCTCAGGAATACATCCTGTCTGCCTCATTAACACATCCTGTCTGCCTCATTAACACATCCTGTCTGCCTCATTAACACATCCTGTCTGCCTACATCCTGTCTGCCTACATCCTGTCTGCCTCATTAACACATCCTGTCTGCCTACATCCTGTCTGCCTACATCCTGTCTGCCTCATTAACACATCCTGTCTGCCTACATCCTGTCTGCCTACATCCTGTCTGCCTACATCCTGTCTGCCTCATTAACACATCCTGTCTGCCTCATTAACACATCCTGTCTGCCTCATTAACACATCCTGTCTGCCTACATCCTGTCTGCCTACATCCTGTCTGCCTCATTAACACATCCTGTCTGCCTACATCCTGTCTGCCTACATCCTGTCTGCCTCATTAACACATCCTGTCTGCCTACATCCTGTCTGCCTACATCCTGTCTGCCTACATCCTGTCTGCCTCATTAACACATCCTGTCTGCCTCATTAACACATCCTGTCTGCCTCATTAACACATCCTGTCTGCCTACATCCTGTCTGCCTCATTAATACATCCTGTCTGCCTCATTAATACATCCTGTCTGCCTCATTAACACATCCTGTCTGCCTCATTAACACATCCTGTCTGCCTCATTAACACATCCTGTCTGCCTCATTAATACATCCTGTCTGCCTCATTAACACATCCTGTCTGCCTCATTAACACATCCTGTCTGCCTCATTAACACATCCTGTCTGTCTCATTAATACATCCTGTCTGCCTCATTAATACATCCTGTCTGCCTCATTAACACATCCTGTCTGTCTCATTAATACATCCTGTCTGCCTCATTAACACATCCTGTCTGCCTCATTAATACATCCTGTCTGTCTCATTAACACATCCTGTCTGTCTCATTAATACATCCTGTCTGCCACATTAATACATCCTGTCTGCCTCATTAACACATCCTGTCTGCCTCATTAACACATCCTGTCTGCCTCATTAATACATCCTGTCTGCCTCATTAACACATCCTGTCTGCCTCATTAATACATCCTGTCTGCCTCATTAATACATCCTGTCTGCCTCATTAATACATCCTGTCTGCCTCATTAACACATCCTGTCTGTCTCATTAATACATCCTGTCTGCCTCATTAATACATCCTGTCTGCCTCATTAATACATCCTGTCTGCCTCATTAACACATCCTGTCTGTCTCATTAATACATCCTGTCTGCCTCATTAACACATCCTGTCTGCCTCATTAATACATCCTGTCTGTCTCATTAATACATCCTGTCTGCCTCATTAATACATCCTGTCTGCCTCATTAATACATCCTGTCTGCCTCATTAATACATCCTGTCTGTCTCATTAATACATCCTGTCTCATTAATACATCCTGTCTGCCTCATTAATACATCCTGTCTGCCTCATTAATACATCCTGTCTGCCTCATTAATACATCCTGTCTGCCTCATTAATACATCCTGTCTGTCTCATTAATACATCATGTCTGTCTCATTAATACATCCTGTCTGCCTCATTAATACATCCTGTCTGCCTCATTAATACATCCTGTCTGCCTCATTAACACATCCTGTCTGCCTCATTAATACATCCTGTCTGCCTCATTAACACATCCTGTCTGCCTCATTAATACATCCTGTCTGCCTCATTAATACATCCTGTCTGCCTCATTAACACATCCTGTCTGTCTCATTAATACATCCTGTCTGCCTCATTAATACATCCTGTCTGCCTCATTAATACATCCTGTCTGCCTCATTAACACATCCTGTCTGTCTCATTAATACATCCTGTCTGCCTCATTAATACATCCTGTCTGCCTCATTAACACATCCTGTCTGCCTCATTAACACATCCTGTCTGCCTCATTAATACATCCTGTCTGCCTCATTAATACATCCTGTCTGCCTCATTAACACATCCTGTCTGTCTCATTAATACATCCTGTCTGCCTCATTAATACATCCTGTCTGCCTCATTAACACATCCTGTCTGCCTCATTAACACATCCTGTCTGCCTCATTAATACATCCTGTCTGCCTCATTAATACATCCTGTCTGCCTCATTAACACATCCTGTCTGTCTCATTAATACATCCTGTCTGCCTCATTAATACATCCTGTCTGCCTCATTAACACATCCTGTCTGCCTCATTAACACATCCTGTCTGTCTCATTAATACATCCTGTCTGCCTCATTAATACATCCTGTCTGCCTCATTAATACATCCTGTCTGCCTCATTAATACATCCTGTCTGCCTCATTAACACATCCTGTCTGTCTCATTAATACATCCTGTCTGCCTCATTAATACATCCTGTCTGCCTCATTAACACATCCTGTCTGCCTCAGGAATACATCCTGTCTGCCTCATTAACACATCCTGTCTGCCTCATTAACACATCCTGTCTGCCTCATTAACACATCCTGTCTGCCTACATCCTGTCTGCCTACATCCTGTCTGCCTCATTAACACATCCTGTCTGCCTACATCCTGTCTGCCTACATCCTGTCTGCCTCATTAACACATCCTGTCTGCCTACATCCTGTCTGCCTACATCCTGTCTGCCTACATCCTGTCTGCCTCATTAACACATCCTGTCTGCCTCATTAACACATCCTGTCTGCCTCATTAACACATCCTGTCTGCCTACATCCTGTCTGCCTACATCCTGTCTGCCTCATTAACACATCCTGTCTGCCTACATCCTGTCTGCCTACATCCTGTCTGCCTCATTAACACATCCTGTCTGCCTACATCCTGTCTGCCTACATCCTGTCTGCCTACATCCTGTCTGCCTCATTAACACATCCTGTCTGCCTCATTAACACATCCTGTCTGCCTCATTAACACATCCTGTCTGCCTACATCCTGTCTGCCTCATTAATACATCCTGTCTGCCTCATTAATACATCCTGTCTGCCTCATTAACACATCCTGTCTGCCTCATTAACACATCCTGTCTGCCTCATTAACACATCCTGTCTGCCTCATTAATACATCCTGTCTGCCTCATTAACACATCCTGTCTGCCTCATTAACACATCCTGTCTGCCTCATTAATACATCCTGTCTGCCTCATTAATACATCCTGTCTGCCTCATTAACACATCCTGTCTGCCTCATTAATACATCCTGTCTGCCTCATTAACACATCCTGTCTGCCTCATTAACACATCCTGTCTGCCTCATTAATACATCCTGTCTGCCTCATTAATACATCCTGTCTGCCTCATTAACACATCCTGTCTGCCTCATTAATACATCCTGTCTGCCTCATTAACACATCCTGTCTGCCTCATTAATACATCCTGTCTGCCTCATTAACACATCTTGTCTGCCTCCCTGTCCAGAGGAACCCCTGCACACACACAAACACACACACACACACACACACAAACAAACACACACTGCTGTTGCATTGCGAGGCCCCAGCTCCAGACTCCTCCAGCTCCTCTGTAAGGCTCCCGTACCTGCTCTGAATACCAACGCATACTTTAGTCTCTCAAGCTGCTGTCCTATTCTATACAGAACCTAGAGAGTCACTGAGTCACAGAGTCCAACTCACCCTGTAGTCTCTCCAGCTGCTGTCCTATTCTATACAGAATCTAGAGAGTCACTGAGTCACAGAGTCCAACTCACCCTGTAGTCTCTCCAGCTGCTATCCTATTCTATACATAATCAAGAGTCACTGAGTCACAGAGTCCAACTCACCCTTTAGTCTCTTTCTATACAGAACCTAGAGAGTCACTGAGTCACAGAGTCCAACTCACCCTTTAGTCTCTTTCTATACAGAACCTAGAGAGTCACTGAGTCACAGAAATCACAGAGTCCAACTCACCCTGTAGTCTCTCCAGCTGCTGTCCTATTCTATACAGAACCTAGAGAGTCACTGAGTCACAGAGTCCAACTCACCCTGTAGTCTCTCCAGCTGCTGTCCTATTCTATACAGAACCTAGAGAGTCACTGATTCACAGAAATCACAGAGTCCAACTCACCCTGTAGTCTCTTTCTATACAGAACCTAGAGTCACTGAGTCACAGAAATCACAGAGTCCAACTCACCCTGTAGTCTCTTTCTATACAGAACCTAGAGAGTCACTGAGTCACAGAAATCACAGAGTCCAACTCACCCTGTAGTCTCTCAAGCTGCTGTCCTATTCTATACTGAACCTAGAGAGTCACTGAGTCACAGAGTCCAACTCACCCTGTAGTCTCTCCAGCTGCTGTCCTATTCTATACAGAACCTAGAGAGTCACAGAGTCCAACTCACCCTGTAGTCTCTCCAGCTGCTGTCCTATTCTATACAGAACCTAGAGAGTCACTGAGTCACAGAGTCCAACTCACCCTGTAGTCTCTCCAGCTGCTGTCCTATTCTATACAGAACCTAGAGAGTCACTGAGTCACAGAGTCCAACTCACCCTGTAGTCTCTCCAGCTGCTGTCCTATTCTATACAGAACCTAGAGAGTCACTGATTCACAGAGTCCAACTCACCCTGTAGTCTCTCCAGCTGCTGTCCTATTCTATACAGAACCTAGAGAGTCACTGAGTCACAGAGTCCAACTCACCCTGTAGTCTCTCCAGCTGCTGTCCTATTCTATACAGAACCTAGAGAGTCACTGATTCACAGAGTCCAACTCACCCTGTAGTCTCTCCAGCTGCTGTCCTATTCTATACAGAACCTAGAGAGTCACTGATTCACAGAGTCCAACTCACCCTGTAGTCTCTCCAGCTGCTGTCCTATTCTATACAGAACCTAGAGAGTCACTGAGTCACAGAGTCCAACTCACCCTGTAGTCTCTCCAGCTGCTGTCCTATATACAGAACCTAGAGAGTCACTGAGTCACAGAGTCCAACTCACCCTGTAGTCTCTCCAGCTGCTGTCCTATTCTATACAGAACCTAGAGAGTCACTAAATAACAGTGATTCACAGAAATCACAGAGTCCAACTCACCCTGTAGTCTCTTTCTATAACAGAACCTAAGAGTCACTGAGTCACTGAGTCACAGATTGTCCAACTCACCCTGTAGTCTCTCTAAATAACAGCTGCTGTCCTATTCTATACAGAACCTAGAGAGTCACTGAGTCACAGAGTCCAACTCACCCTGTAGTCTCTCCAGCTGCTGTCCTATTCTATACAGAACCTATGAGAGTCACTCATTGTTTTTCCATGCAGTGTCTCTTGTTTAGTCAGCCTGTTTAATATACTGTCTGTTTTTCTGTGTGTTGTCCAAACAGGACGTGTTCTTGACATGCTTCTCTCTGGTGAGCCCTGCCTCCTTTGAGAATGTCAGAGCTAAGGTCAGTGTCTCTAATATGGCCCAGCTAAATAACAGTGATGGTAATATCTCTAATATAGTCAGCTCCACATTGTACAGTCATATCTCTATCGCCCTGCTAAATAACAGTGATGGTAATATCTCTAATATAGTCAGCTCCACATTGTACAGTCATATCTCTAATATGGTCAGCTCCACATTGTACAGTCATATCTCTAATATGGTCAGCTCCACGTTGTACAGTCATATCTCTAATATGGTCAGCTCCACATTGTACAGTCATATCTCTAATATGGTCAGCTCCACATTGTACAGTCATATCTCTAATATGGTCAGCTCCACATTGTACAGTAATATCTCTAATATGGTCAGCTCCACATTGTACAGTAATATCTCTAATATGGTCAGCTCCACGTTGTACAGTCATATCTCTAATATGGTCAGCTCCACATTGTACAGTCATATCTCTAATATGGTCAGCTCCACATTGTACAGTCATATCTCTAATATGGTCAGCTCCACATTGTACAGTAATATCTCTAATATAGTCAGCTCCACGTTGTACAGTCATATCTCTAATATGGTCAGCTCCACATTGTACAGTCATATCTCTAATATGGTCAGCTCCACGTTGTACAGTAATATCTCTAATATGGTCAGCTCCACGTTGTACAGTCATATCTCTAATATGGTCAGCTCCACGTTGTACAGTAATATCTCTAATATAGTCAGCTCCACGTTGTACAGTAATATCTCTAATATAGTCAGCTCCACGTTGTACAGTCATATCTCTAATATAGTCAGCTCCACGTTGTACAGTAATATCTCTAATATAGTCAGCTCCACGTTGTACAGTCATATCTCTAATATAGTCAGCTCCATGTTGTACAGTAATATCTCTAATATGGTCAGCTCCACGTTGTACAGTAATATCTCTAATATAGTCAGCTCCACGTTGTACAGTAATATCTCTAATATGGTCAGCTCCACGTTGTACAGTAATATCTCTAATATGGTCAGCTCCACATTGTACAGTAATATCTCTAATATGGTCAGCTCCACATTGTACAGTAATATCTCTAATATGGTCAGCTCCACGTTGTACAGTAATATCTCTAATATGGTCAGCTCCACATTGTACAGTCATATCTCTAATATGGTCAGCTCCACATTGTACAGTCATATCTCTAATATGGTCAGCTCCACATTGTACAGTAATATCTCTATGGTCAGCTCCACATTGTACAGTCATATCTCTAATATGGTCAGCTCCACATTGTACAGTCATATCTCTAATATAGTCAGCTCCACATTGTACAGTCATATCTCTAATATGGTCAGCTCCACATTGTACAGTAATATCTCTAATATGGTCAGCTCCACATTGTACAGTAATATCTCTAATATGGTCAGCTCCACGTTGTACAGTCATATCTCTAATATGGTCAGCTCCACATTGTACAGTCATATCTCTAATATGGTCAGCTCCACATTGTACAGTCATATCTCTAATATGGTCAGCTCTACATTGTACAGTAATATCTCTAATATGGTCAGCTCCACATTGTACAGTCATATCTCTAATATGGTCAGCTCCACGTTGTACAGTAATATCTCTAATATGGTCAGCTCCACGTTGTACAGTAATATCTCTAATATGGTCAGCTCCACATTGTACAGTAATATCTCTATGGTCAGCTCCACATTGTACAGTAATATCTCTAATATGGTCAGCTCCACATTGTACAGTCATATCTCTAATATGGTCAGCTCCACATTGTACAGTAATATCTCTATGGTCAGCTCCACATTGTACAGTAATATCTCTAATATAGTCAGCTCCACATTGTACAGTCATATCTCTAATATGGTCAGCTCCACGTTGTACAGTAATATCTCTATGGTCAGCTCCACATTGTACAGTAATATCTCTAATATAGTCAGCTCCACATTGTACAGTAATATCTCTAATATAGTCAGCTCCACATTGTACAGTCATATCTCTAATATGGTCAGCTCCACATTGTACAGTAATATCTCTATGGTCAGCTCCACATTGTACAGTCATATCTCTAATATGGTCAGCTCCACATTGTACAGTGTTACATTGTGTTTATTCATGTTGCTGTTGGGGCTGTTGGCCCAACTCCGCAACCTCTTTATGTAGGTCGACCTTTAAGACCTTATAACCCTTTGACCTTCATGATCTTAACAGTGGCACTTCCGGGTACCACTGTTCAAGGTCACATAGAGGTCAAGGGTTAATTTTTATTACATTAAAAAAAATGTAACTAGGCAAGTCAGTTAAGAACAAATTATTGTTTACAATGATGGTCTAAGGCACTGCATCTCAGTGGTAGAGGCGTCACAGACAGACACCCTGGTTCGAATCCAGGCTGTATCACAACCGGACATGATTGGGAGTCCCATAGGGCGGCGTACAATTGGCCCAGTGTCGTCTGGGTTTGGCCCGGGGTAGGCCGTCATTGTAAATAATAATTTGTTCTTAACTGACTTGCCTAGTTCAATAAAGGTTCAAATTAAATGAAAATGAACCTTGACCTTGACCTCTATGTGACCTTGAACAGTGGTACCCGAAGTGCGTCACCACTGCCCCAACACCCCATCATCCTGGTGGGCACGAAGCTGGACCTGAGGGACGACAAGGACACTATTGAGGCTGAGGGACAAGAAGTTGTCCCCAATCACCTACCCTCAGGGCCTGGCCATGGCACGGAGATAGGTGGGTGTCTGTGGAGGGTGGTGTTTTAGAAGTTGTCCCCAATCACCTACCCTCAGGGCCTGGCCATGGCACGGGAGATAGGTGGGTGTCTGTGGAGGGTGGTGTTTTAGAAGTTGTCCCCAATCACCTACCATCAGGGCCTGGCCATGGCACGGGAGATAGGTGGGTGTCTGTGGAGGGTGGTGTTTTAGAAGTTGTCCCCAATCACCTACCCTCAGGGCCTGGCCATGCACGGGAGATAGGTGGGTGTCTGTGGAGGGTGGTGTTTAGTGTCCCCAATCACCTACCCTTTGGCATGGGAGATAGGTGGGTGTCTGTGGAGCTTCTTTGGTGGTGTTTTTTGTCCCCAATCACCTACCCTCAGGGCCTGGCCATGGCACGGGAGATAGCTGGGTGTCTGTGGAGGGTGGTGTTGTAGTTTGAGAACGAGAGCGAGGATGTAGTGTGTTTGAATGTGTTTCTGACAGCTTCTTTGAGCTCTAGGTGAACTCACCTATTTTTGAGTCCCAAGTTTCTGACTGACCAATTGGATGTGTGTGTCTGTCCTCATCCCCTTCTCTGATTGGCTGTCACCCCTACAGGTGCGGTGAAGTACCTGGAGTGCTCAGCCCTGACCCAGAGGGGGCTGAAGACGGTTTTCGACGAGGCCATCCTATGTCCTGTGCCCGCCACCAATCAAAAAGAGGCGCAAGAAGTGCACCCTCTTCTGAGGGGAGGGGGCGAGGAGGAGGGGGTCTGCAAGAAATTAAAACTGAATCTACTGCTAATCTATCGCTGTCAGTGTCTCAAATACTACTCTAGTCCCCTTTAACACTGGCCAAAAGTAGTGCACTATG
>NW_025746673.1:17500-35000 GCF_021184085.1 Oncorhynchus gorbuscha
AATAACAGTGTCCTGCTAAGACAAAGCTTTATTTTCAAACACTAGTCTTTGGATACGGTGGACTTAAGTGAGTAGACTGAACTACAGCTTTATGGACACACAATATTTACATTTACATTTAAGTCATTTAGCAGACGCTCTTATCCAGAGCGACTTACAAGTTGGTGCATTCACCTTATGACATCCATGTTTTGTATCAGCTCACTATATACAGTAATGTGTTATTATTTTATTTAACCATGGACATTTTTTAAAACCAAAATATCACTTAAATATAAACAAACATGAATCATTGTTAATTAATAGACGTTTTTCATAAGTCATAAACATCTAGATTTTTAAAAACACTTTTCACTATGACATCGGGGACTATTATTTTGAAATGTTACAATTTCGTGACCCGGAAGTGACTGGAGCAACTTTTTTCAAACTATTTTCGCGGCGCACCGTTTGTATAATCGGGAGAACGTTAGATGATCTATGTTTAGCCTAAGGAAGGCGAAGGTAATTATGAATTCTTATTATTTTAGAAATATTCCCGTTGTATAATAAATAACGTTAAACAAAACCGATTTTATTTTGAAAGGAAATAATGTCACTAAATGGAAGTAGAAATGAAAGAGGACATGGAAAGAAAGGGACCAGAAAAAGGAGACAATACTCCAGGGAGGCACTAGAGACAGCTGTAGAGAAAGTCAAATCTGGAATGAGCCTTAGAGAAGCATCCCGTGAGTCAGGGATTCCTCACACCACTCTACAAGATCACAAAAAGAACAAATATGTCTTGGCACCTCATCCCAACCTGGCAATAACCACCGAGGAAGAGACCTCCCTAATATCTTATGTCCTCTGGATGGCCGACCATGCGTTCCCTATCAGCAGGACTGTGGTGAAGGCTCTGGCTGTGGCCATCATCAAGGAGAGTGGTCGTAGCACCGTCGTCAATCTGGAAAGGGGACTGAGTGACAACTGGTGGTCTAGATTCAGGGCTCGCCACCCTGAGCTGAGCGCCAGGGTGGCCGACCCGCTCCACCGGGCCAGGGTACAGGGAGCTACTCCTGCCGCCATCAAGGGCTTCTTCGATGTCTACGAGCCTATCTTCGTCAGCCACGGCTTAGAACACAAGCCGCACCTCATCTTCAACTGCGACGAGATGGGGTTTTCGGACAAGCTCAAGTCCGGGGAGAAAGTTCTCTGTGGAAAAGGCAGGAAACACATCTATCAACAACAGCAGCAGCACACCACTAGGGAACATATTACCATGCGCTGCTGTGTGAGTGCAGCTGGTGAGAGTATCCCGCCTTTTGTAATCTTCCACAAGTGCCTCCCCAGTACGGCCTATGCCCTCGAGGGTCCACCGAAGGCCCTGTATGCTGTGTCCCCTAAAGGCTACATGGACGCAGAACTTTTCCTGAAGTGGCTGCTCTTTTTCGTGAAGCACGCCCCAAAGGAGAGGCCCCTGGTGCTCGTAGTGGACCAGCATAAAACTCATCTGTCCAGGGAGGTGGTCAAGTTTTGCCGGGAAAATCAGGTGGAGGTGGTCTGTCTGCCGGCGAATACCCACGTGTTGCAGCCATTGGAAATCAGCGTCTTTGGCCCGCTGAAGACTGTGTTCAGCAGGAATGCTGCACGTCTAGGTCTGGTGCGGGCGATCTTGTCATCGGCAAGAAGCACTTCTCCGCCATGCTGCGAGAGGCCTATCCCCAGGCGGTCACTAAGAAAACATTATGGCTGGGTTCAAGAAGGCAGGGATTTTCCCCCTCAACAGAGAGGCCTTTGACTCCTGCCAGCTGGTGAAGCTGGAGCCGACCACCCCGGACCCCAACGCAGCAACCTCAGAGGCCACTGCAGGAACCCCCGACCCCAAAGCAGCAGAGAGCCCAGCAACGACCACATGTCTTGTCCCGGGTGGCTGCTGTTCGACCTGCGGGCAGCGTGCCCCTCCCACAAACCCTTTGGTGGCCGCAGGACTCGTCTCTCCAGACCCGGCCAATGTCCTGGTGCCCCCAGTCTTCCAGACATCTAACCGGCAGAAAGTGAAGCGTCGACTCCTCCTGCCGGAGGACTACAACAAACTCCTTCATCGACAGGAGGCTGGAGAGAAGGAGAAGCAGGAGAGAAAGAGGAAGAGGGAGGAGCTGCAGAGGACGAGAGAGAAGAGAGAGTCCGGCAGAAACAACAAAGTGAAGAGGAAATGGCAGGCTGAGGTATCAGAGCTTGACGGAGATGTGTCAGAGCACTGTGCACCAGTGTCAGAGGACGATGTCTGTCTGCAGCCCCAATTACCTTGGGTTTTCAGTTTTCCATCTTTTCATAGTTTACTCTAGTCATATGAAAGATGATGCTCTGAAGCTCGCTGTCATCAGAAATAATCTCTGGTTGTGTCCGAGAGGAAATCGAGATAGTAAGAGAATAAGAAGAGAGAGGGGGGTAGAGAGAGGGAGGGAGAGAGAGGGGGTGGTAAAGGGAGGGAGAGAGAGAGGGGGTGGTAAAAGGGAGGGAGAGAGAGAGGGGGTGGTAAAAGGGAGGGAGAGAGAGAGGGGTGGTAAAGGGAGGGAGAGAGAGAGGGGGTAGAGGGAGGGAGGGAGGGAGAGAGAGAGGGGGTAGAGGGAGGGAGGGAGAAAGGAGGGAGGGAGAAAGAGGGGGGTTAAGAGAGAGTGTAGAGGGAGGGAGAGAGAAAGAAAGAGAGGGGGTAGAGGGAGGGAGAGAGAAAGAAAGAGGGGGTAGAGGGAGGGAGAAAGAGGGGGGTTAAGAGAGGGTGTAGAGGGAGGGTGAGAAAGAAAGAGGGGGTAGGGAGGGAGGGAGGGAGAAAGAGAGGGGGTAGAGGGAGGGAGAAAGAGAGGGGGTAGAGGGAGAGAGAAAGAGAGGGGGGTAGAGGGAGGGAGAGAGAAAGAGAGGGTGAGAGATGTTTCTTTGCCAGTGTTATTTATTTTAGCAGAAGGATTTCTGTTTAGTTTTTACCAGCTCCATGCTTCTGTGTTGTTGCATCAGTGATATTCTACTGAACTTTGATTAAGGAAGAACTCGGGAACAAAAACAACAAATGTAACATTTAACAGAACAAAAGGAACGGTCTGTTTTTGATGTCCAGGGGTGTATTCATTATGCCGATTCTGTTGCAAAACATTTCTTAAACGGAAGCAGACGGAAACAAAACGGGAGAGACTTACCTGGATTTGTCCAATAGAAACTCCAAACAGTTACAAAACGTTACGTTGTGCAGCAGAATTGGTGGAATGAATACACCCCTGTTTTAATGTTGCCAAAAGATAGCTCTTCACTGAACTTGTCATTTAAAAAAGGGGTCGTATTAGTGAACACTAATAAGTGCTAACCTTCATATATACACACTGAACAAAAATATATATGCAACATGTAAAGTGTTGGTCCCATGTTTCATGAGCGGAAATAAAAGATCCCAGAAATGTTCCATATGCAAAAAGCTTATTTCCCTCAAATGTTGGGCACAAATTAGTTTACATCCCCGTTAGTGAGCATTTCTCCTTTGTCAAGATAATCCATCCACAGGACCAGGTGTGGCATATCAAAAAACTGATTAAACAGCATGATCATTACACAGGTGCACCTTGTGCTGGGGACAATAGCATGACACTCTAAAATGTGCAGATGTCTCAAGTTGAGGGAGCGTGCAATTTGCATGCTGACCGCAGGAATGTCCAGCAGAGTTGTTGCCTGAGAACTTAATGTTAATTTCTTTACCGCCTTCAGTGTTGTTTTCGAGGATTTGGCAGTAGGTCCATCAGGCCTCAGACAGCGTTGTATGGCGTCGTGTGAGCGAGCGGTTTACTGATGTCAACGATGTGAACAGAGTGTCCCATGGTGGCGGTGGGGTTATGGTATGGTGTTTACTGATGTCAACGTTGTGAACAGAGTGTCCCATGGTGGCGGTGGGGTTATGGTATGGTGTTTACTGATGTCAACGATGTGAACAGAGGTCCCCATGGTGCGGTGGGGTTATGGTCTGGTGTTTACTGATGTCAACGATGTGAACAGAGGTCCCCATGGTGGCGGTGGGGTTATGGTATGGTGTTTACTGATGTCAACGATGTGAACAGAGGTCCCCATGGTGGCGGTGGGGTTATGGTATGGTGTTTACTGATGTCAACGATGTGAACAGAGGTCCCCATGGTGGCGGTGGGGTTATGGTATGGTGTTTACTGATGTCAACGATGTGAACAGAGGTCCCCATGGTGGCGGTGGGGTTATGGTATGGTCAGGCATAAGCTACGGACAACGAACACAATTGCATTTTATCGATGGCATTTTGAATGCAGAAAAATACAGTGATGAGATCCTGAGGCCCATTAGAGGTATGTGTGACCAACAGATGCATATCTGTATTCCCAGTCATGTGAAATCCATAGATTAGGGCCTAATGAATATATTTAAATTGACTGATTTCCTTATATGAACTATAACTCACAACAATTTAACTGATTTTACTATGTTGAGTTTCTATATTTTCATTCCGTATAGTACTTATAAGCTCTTGAAAACCCTTCCTGTCCGTAGGGTCAAATGTATACACTTTCTGTAGCAGTTTGCACAGATCCATACGCTGTGTGTGCCTCCAGTAGACTAACTATCCCCAGTTATACTGACACACAGGTGCCCCATAATGACAAAGCAAAAGCAGGTTTTTAGATATTTTTTCAAATGTATTCAAATGTAAAAAAATGGAAATATGACATTTACATAAGTATGCAGACCCTTTACTCAGTACTTTGTTCAAGCCCCTTTGGCATCGATAACAGCCTTGAGTCTTATTGGGTATGATGCTACAAGTTTGGCACACCTGCATTTGGGGAGTTTCTCCCGTTCCTCTCTGGAGATCCTGTCAAACTCTGTCAGACACCTATTTTCAGGTCACTCCAGTGATATCCGATTGGGTTCAAGTCCGGGAAACTCAAGAACATTCAGAGACTTGTCCCGAAGCCACTCCTGTGTTGTCTTGGCTGTGTGCTTAGGGTCGTTGTCCTGTTGGAAGGTGAACCTTCTCCCCAATCTGAGGTCCTGAGTTATATGGAGCAGGTTTTTATTAAGGATATCTCTGTACTTTGGGCCATTCATCTTTGCCTCGATCCTGACTAGTCTCCCAGTCCCTTCTGCTGAAAAACATCCCTACAGCATGGTGCTGCTACCACCATGCTTCACCGTAGGGATGGTGACAGGTTTCCTCCAGACCTGACACTTGGCATTCAGTTTCATCAGACCAGAGAATCTTGTTTCTCACGGTATGAGAGTCCTCTAGGTGCTTTATGACAAACTCCAAGCGGACTGTCATGAGCCTTTTAATGAGGAGTGGCTTCTGTCTGGCCACTCTACCATAATGGCCTGATTGGTGGAGTGTTGCAGAGATGGTTATCCTTCTAGAAGGTTCTCCCATCTACACAGAGGAACTCTGGAGCTCTGTCAGAGTGATCATTGGGTTCTTGGTCATCCCCCTGATCAAGGCCCTTCTCCCCTGATTGCTCAGTTTGGCCGGGCGGCCAGCTCTAGGTAGAGTCTTGGTGGTTCCAAACTTCTTCAATTTAAGAATGATGGAGGCCACTGTGTTCTTGGGGACCTTCAATGCTGCAGAAATGTTTTGGTACCCTTCCCCAGATCTGTGCCTCGAAACAATTCCTTCGACCTCATGGCTTGGTTTTTATTCTGACATTCACTGTCAACTGTGGGACCTTATATAGACAGGTGTGTGCCTTTCCAAATAATGTTCAATCAACTGTGGGACCTTTTATAGACAGGTGTGTGGTCCAATCAACTGTGGGACCTTTTATAGACAGGTGTGTGCCTTTCCAAATCATGTCCAATCAACTGTGGGACCTTTTATAGACAGGTGTGTGCCTTTCCAAATCATGTCCAATCAACTGTGGGACCTTATATAGACAGGTGTGTGCCTTTCAAATCATGTTCAATCAACTGTGGGACCTTTTATAGACAGGTGTGTGCCTTTCCAAATCATGTCCAATCAACTGTGGGTCCTTTTATAGACAGGTGTGTGCCTTTCCAAATCATGTCCAATCAACTGTGGGACCTTATATAGACAGGTGTGTGCCTTTTAAATCATGTCCAATCAACTGTGGGACCTTATATAGACAGGTGTGTGCCTTTCCAAATCATGTCCAATCAACTGTGGGACCTTTATAGACAGGTGTGTGCCTTTCCAAATCATGTCCAATCAACTGTGGGACCTTTTATAGACAGGTGTGTGCCTTTCCAAATCATGTCCAATCAACTGTGGGACCTTTTATAGACAGGTGTGTGCCTTTCCAAATCATGTCCAATCAACTGTGGGGACAAATCATGTCCAATCAACTGTGGGACCTTATATAGACAGGTGTGTGCCTTTCCAAATCATGTCCAATCAACTGTGGGACCTTATATAGACAGGTGTGTGCCTTTCTAAATCATGTCCAATCAACTGTGGGACCTTATATAGACAGGTGTGTGCCTTTCCAAATCATGTCCAATCAACTGTGGGACCTTATATAGACAGGTGTGTGCCTTTCCAAATCATGTCCAATCAACTGTGGGACCTTTTATAGACAGGTGTGTGCCTTTCCAAATCATGTCCAATCAACTGTGGGACCTTTTATAGACAGGTGTGTGCCTTTCCAAATCATGTCCAATCAACTGTGGGACCTTATATAGACAGGTGTGTGCCTTTCCCAATCATGTCCAATCAACTGTGGGACCTTATATAGACAGGTGTGTGCCTTTCCAAACCATGTCCAATCAACTGTGGGACCTTATATAGACAGGTGTGTGCCTTTCCAAACCATGTCCAATCAACTGTGGGACCTTATATAGACAGGTGTGTGCCTTTCCAAATCATGTCCAATCAACTGTGGGACCTTATATAGACAGGTGTGTGCCTTTCTAAATCATGTCCAATCAACTGTGGGACCTTTTATAGACAGGTGTGTGCCTTTCCAAATCATGTCCAATCAACTGTGGGACCTTATATAGACAGGTGTGTGCCTTTCCAAATCATGTCCAATCAACTGAATAACATAACAAAATATGGAAAAAGTCAAGGGGTTTGAATACTTTCTGAATGCACTGTATAGAGGGATTAGGGTGACATTTCTGATGCTCACAGTCAACCAGACATGGGATTTTCCCTGACTAATCAGGAATTCTTGGTTTTGAGGGAATAAGGCTGTCACGTAACAAAATGTGGAAAAAGTGTAGGGGTCTGAATACTTCTCGAATCCGGTGTACTTTATATACGAGGTCTTATAACCATGTATGATAATGTATGACTGTGGGTATTAAAATGTTTCATAACAGCGCCAAAGTTGGGCTTGTTCCAGCCAGCCATATTTTGATTTTAGGCAGTGACTTTTGCTCCACGGGGATTGAGATACAAGTTGCACTCCCATACCCCGGATGTGATTATTGTGTTTGTGTCGGCAGAGAAGGAGATGCCTCTGCCCGTACAGGTCTTTAACTTTCAGGTAAACTTGTGTTTTCAAAATTGTTTCTCAGCAGTTTATATAACCGGGAACACGTTTGAATGACTATATATTTTTTGTTTAGATTGAGTTGATCTATTTGGTCCTCTAACAAAGTGTTTTCAAGCTAACAAGCTAATCTCGCTAGCTAATGTTAGCTAAGAAGCTATGCTGGGGTCTCAACATCAAGTTAGTCCTTATTAGCTAATAAATTTAGCGTTAGGGCGGATTGAACTAGGTTTATTATAGATTATAAATCTTCAATTTGTTTGATAGATATAGCTAACTAGTCGGCGGATTTTTTAAAAACAAACAAGTGTAGCTAAATTAGTTATATAAAATGTAAACAGACAGTTTGATGGCTCGTTGAGTCGTTGCTGTAATTTGCTCATTTAAAAAGAAACCTGACTGCAGTTCCTAATTCCTTACTAGCATAGCTACATCTGTGTCAAACGTTAGCGTAGACACCTAAAATGCAAGCCATTTAGCTAGCTAAAATAAAAATGTAGTTAGCTAGAGAAGATTGCCATGGAAACACTTTTTAAATTGTCTGTTATAATCAACTAGATAAACAACATCCACCGGACTGGCAGAAGTTACTGTCACCCTGAAACCTTTCACCAACTCTTGCAGTTCAGTTTAGGCGCTGTTCATTTAGAGACAACGCATTAATTGACATCCCTTTTGTGCAAGAAGCAGGACATGTTTCTTCAATGTCTCAGACCTGGCTTCTTCCACCAATTCACATGTGTGACCCACCTTGTTTGTACAGCAACAAATATATACTACATCACCAAATGTATGTGGACACCTCTTCAAATTAGTGGATTCTGCTATTTGAGCCACACCCATTGCTGACAGGTGTATAAAATCGAGCACACAGCCATGCAATCTCTATTAAATAAAATCCATGCAATCTACATAGACAAACATTGTCAGTAGAATGGCCCGTACTGAAGAGCTCAGTGACTTAACATGGCACCGTCATAAGATGCCACTATTCCAACAAGTCAGTTTGTAAAATTTCTACCAAGCTAGAGCTGCCCTGGACAAATGTAAGTGCTGATATTGTGAAGTGAAAATGTCTTAAGAGCAACAACGACTCGGATGCAAAGTTGTAGGCCTCACAAGATCAGACTGGGACCACTGAAGCACTACTAAGTTCCAAACTGCCTCTAGAAGCAACGTCAGCACAAGAACTGTTCGTCGGAAGCTTCATGGGCTCTCGAGTGGCGCAGCGGTCTAAGGCACTGCATCTTGGTGCTAGAGGTGTCACTACAGACCCTGGTTTGTTTCCAGGCTGTATCACAACCGACCAAGTCCCATAGGGCGGTGCACAATTGGCCCAGCGTCGTTCGGGTCAGCCGGGGTAGGCTGTCATTGTAAATAAGAATTTGTTCGTAACTGACTTGCCTGGTTAAATAAAGGTTACATTTTTAAAAAATCTATGGGTTTCCATGGTGACGCTTGGCATTGTGATCTTGGTGTGCGACTGCTCGGCCATGGAAACCCATTAAATGTTTTTGTTGAGTGGTGTGAAGCTCACAGCCATTGGAATCTGGAGCAGTGGAAACGTGTTCTCTGGAGTGATGAATCACACTTCACCTTCTGGCAGTCCAACTGGGTTTGGTGGGTGCAAGGAGAATGTTACCTGTCCCAAAGCATAGTGCCAACTGAAAGTTTGGTGGATGCAAGGAGAATGTTACCTGTCCCAAAGCATAGTGCCAACTGTAAAGTTTGGTGGATGCAAGGAGAATGTTACCTGTCCCAAAGCATAGTGCCAACTGTACAGTTTGGTGGATGCAAGGAGAATGTTACCTGTCCCAAAGCATAGTGCCAACTGTAAAGTTTGGTGGAGAAAGAATAATGGTATGGGGCTGTTTTTCATGGTTCAGGCTAGGCCCCTTAGTTACAGTGAAGGGAAATGTTTACGCAACAGCACAGATTGTTTTTTTGTGGCAACAGTTTGGGGAAGGCCCTTTCCTGTTTCAGCATGACAATTTCCCCGTGCACCAAGCGAGGTCCATACAGAAATGGTTTGTCGATCGGTGTGGAAGAACTTGACTAGCCTACACAGAGCCCTGACCTCAAGCCCATCGAATTACTTTGGGATGAATTTGAACGCCCACTGCGAGCCAGGCCTAATCGCCCAACATAATCACCCAACCTCACTAATGTTCTTGTGGCTGAATGGAAGCAAGTCCCTGCAGCAATGTTCCAACATCTAGTGGAAAGCCTTCCCAGAAGAGTGGAGGCTGTTGTAGCAACAAAAGGGGGACCAACTCCATATTAATACCCATGATTTTGGAATAAGATGTTTGACGAGGGGGTGTCCACATACTTTTGGTCATGTAGTTTAAAAAATATATTTTATTTTTATTTCACCTTTATTTAACCAGGTAGGCTAGTTGAGAAGAAGTTCTCATTTACAACTGCGACCTGGCCAAGATAAAGCGTAGCAGGGTGAACAGACAGCAACACAGTTACACATGGAGTAAACAATAAACAAGTCAATAACACAGTATAATTTTTTTAAAGAGTCTATATACACTGTGTGCAAAAGGCATGAGGAGGTAGGTGATTACTTACAATACACAACCTCAAATAACATCCAGCTAATGTGGTGAGAGTTCTGGCTAGCCAACTGACATGACTTATCATGCGAAGTGCTTTAAGTCATCAAGGACAGAGATCACTCTTCTGCCCCCCCCCCCTTCCTTCCTTCCCCTGCATCTCACCCTCTCCCGCCTCCCCTCCATCTCCCCCTCTCCCTCCACCCCCCTTCCTTCCCTGCATCTCCCCCTCTCCTCCACCCCCCTTCCTTCCCTGCATCTCCCCTCTCCTGCCTCCCCTCCAACTCCCATCTCCCGCCTCCCCTCCCTCCATCTCCCCATCTCCCGCCTCACCTCCCTCCTCCAGGACAGCTCAGTGTCAGAGCTGGAGGTTGCCGCAGGGGCAGAACAAGCTCAGGCTCAGGACAGCGAAAGAGACAGGGCCATGGCCACAGACAGGGGAAAGAGTAGGCCTAGCTTGGCCCAGACCTCGGCCTCAGAGCTTCCCTGTACCTCCCATAGCAGCAGCAGACCCAATCAGCTGTCAGCGTTCACTGCAGGGGACTATGTCCTCAGCTCCAGCCTCTCAGCATGCTCCCTGCTCCCAGAGGTAGGACCACCAGAGCAGACAGAGCGAAGCTCTGATATATGGAGTTGTTTTAAGGTCTCCCACGCTCACTCTCATCTCCGTCTCATCTTCTCTCTCCCATCCCTCTCTCCTGCTCTCTCTTTCCATCTCCCCTTCTTTCTCCCCCACTCGCTCGCTCGCTCCCTCTCCATCTCACCTTCTCTCTCCCCCTCCCTTCCATCCCTCTCTCTACCCATCTCTCCATCTCCCCCGCTCTCCATCTCCCTCGCTCTCTCTCTCCATCTCCCACGCTCACTCTCTCTCCATCTCATCTTCTCTCTCCTCTCTCTCCCATCCCTCTCTCCTCCAGGGGGCTGTTGAGCCAATGCAGATCGATGCTGACCCCCAGGAAGACCAGCAGAATGCTCCAGACACCAACTATGTGGTGGAAAACCCCACACTGGTACGTTACTATAGCACTAAGTTAGCACTGGTACGTTACTATAGCACTAAGCTAGCACTGGTATGTTACTATAGCACTAAGCTAGCACTGGTATGTTACTATAGCACTAAGCTAGCACTGGTATGTTACTATAGCACTAAGCTAGCACTGGTATGTTACTATAGCACTAAGTTAGCACTGGTACGTTACTATAGCACTAAGTTAGCACTGGTACGTTACTATAGCACTAAGCTAGCACTGGTACGTTACTATAGCACTAAGCTAGCACTGGTACGTTACTATAGCACTAAGCTAGCACTGGTACGTTACTATAGCACTAAGCTAGCACTGGTACGTTTCTATAGCACTAAGCTAGCACTGGTACGTTACTATAGCACTAAGCTAGCACTGGTACGTTACTATAGCACTAAGCTAGCACTGGTACGTTACTATAGCACTGGCTAGCCCTAGCACTGGGGTGTTACTATAGCACTAAGCTAGCCCTAGCACTGGTACGTTACTATAGCACTAAGCTAGCCCTAGCACTGGTACGTTACTATAGCACTAAGCTAGCCCTAGCACTGGGGCGTTACTATAGCACTAAGCTAGCCCTAGCACTGGTACGTTACTATAGCACTAAGCTAGCCCTAGCACTGGTACATTACTATAGCCCTAAGCTAGCCCAAGCACTGGTATGTTACTATAGCACTAAGCTAGCCCTAGCACAGGTACATTACTATAGCACTAAACTAGCACTGGTACCTTACTATAGCACTAAGCTAGCCCTAGCACTGGTACATTACTATAGCACTAAGCTAGCACTGGTACCTTACTATAGCACTAAACTAGCACTGGTACATTACTATAGCACTAAGCTAGCCCTAGCACGTTACTATAGCACTAAGCTAGCCCTAGCACATTACTATAGCACTAAGCTAGCCCTAGCACTGGTACCTTACTATAGCACTAAGTTAGCCCTAGCACGTTACTATAGCACTAAGCTAGCCCTAGTACATTACTATAGCACTAAGCTAGCCCTAGTACGTTACTATAGCACTAAGCTAGCCCTAGCACGTTACTATAGCACTAAGCTAGCCCTAGTACGTTACTATAGCACTAAGCTAGCCCTAGCACTGGTACCTTACTATAGCACTAAGCTAGCCCTAGCACATTACTATAGCACTAAGCTAGCCCTAGCACGTTACTATAGTACTAAGCTAGCCCTAGCACTGGTACCTTACTATAGCACTAAGCTAGCCCTAGCACGTTACTATAGCACTAAGCTAGCCCTAGCACGTTACTATAGCACTAAGCTAGCCCTAGCACGTTACTATAGCACTAAGCTAGCCCTAGCACGTTACTATAGCACTAAGCTAGCCCTAGCACTGGTACCTTACTATAGCACTAAGCTAGCCCTAGCACGTTACTATAGCACTAAGCTAGCCCTAGCACGTTACTATAGCATTAAGCTAGTCCTAGCACTGGTACCTTACTATAGCACTAAGCTAGCCCTAGTACATTACTATAGCACTAAGCTAGCCCTAGCACGTTACTATAGCACTAAGCTAGCACTGGTACATTACTATAGCACTAAGCTAGCCCTAGCATGTTACTATAGCACTAAGCTAGCCCTAGCACTGGTACCTTACTATAGCACTAAGCTAGCCCTAGCACTGGTACCTTACTATAGCACTAAGCTAGCACTGGGAAGTTACTGACCGTATCTTCCTTAGCTTTGTAGTTCCTCTATATTCTATGCTGAACACTGAACTAAATGAAGTCAGTTTGTCACATGGTGGTCAACTCCTATCATGTGTTATCTTTTCACTGTTTTGTCTCTTTCTCTCTCTCTCTCAATCTCCCTGTCTCACTGCCTCTCGCTCTCTGTCTCTCTCTCAATCACCCTGTCTCACTGCCTCTCTCTGTCTCTCTCTCAATCTCCCTGTCTCACTGCCTCTTGCTGTCTCTCTCTCAATATCTCTTTTGTCTCTGTCTTTCCTCTCCTGGTCTCCCTGTCGTTCATCTCTCCTGGTCTCCCTGTCTTTCATCTCTCCTGGTCTCCCTGTCGTTCATCTCTCCTGGTCTCCCTGTCGTTCATCTCTCCTGGTCTCCCTGTCTTTCCTCTCCTGGTCTCCCTGTCTTTCCTCTCCTGGTCTCCCTGTCTTTCATCTCTCCTGGTCTCCCTGTCTTTCATCTCTCCTGGTCTCCCTGTCGTTCATCTCTCCTGGTCTCCCTGTCGTTCATCTCTCCTGGTCTCCCTGTCGTTCATCTCTCCTGGTCTCCCTGTCGTTCATCTCTCCTGGTCTTCCCTGTCTTTCATCTCTCCTGGTCTCCCTGTCTTTCCTCTCTCTTGGTCTCCCTCTCTAGGACCTGGAGCAGTTTGCGTCCAGCTACAGCGGTCTGATGCGTATTGAGAGACTGCAGTTCATAGCACAACATTGTCCCCAGCTCCGTGCCGAGGCCCTGAAGATGGCCCTGTCCTTCGTCCAGAGGACCTTCAACGTAGACGTCTACGAGGAGATCCACCGCAGACTCACCAACGCCAAGCGGTGAGGAGAAAGAGTGTGTGTGAAGTGGAGCCTATATAAGGTACAAAGTGTGTGTGTGTGAGAGATCCCACATGTGTGCATACGACCCTAACATCTCTGTCTATTCCCAGACAGGTGCAGGGTGTCCCTGACGCGGTGCCTGATGGGCCGGCGGAGGCCCTCTCCTGGACACAGCCTGGGCAGAGAGCACCAGGAAAAAGGCCCTTCTCAAACTGGAGAAGCTGGACACTGACCTCAAGAACTACAAGGAAACTCCATCAAAGAGAGCATCAGGTAACTAGCTACGGGGGGAACTCAAGTAGACATTGTTTTCACTGTGTCACAAGCAGTGGAGATGGAGCTCGACTGTGTCACAAGCAGTGGAGATGGAACTCGGACAACATTTTTAAATTTTTATTTAATTTATTTTTTTACCTTTATTTAACCAGGCAAGTCAGTTAAGAACAAATTCTTATTTTCAATGACGGCCTAGGAACAGTGGGTTCCTTCCAGTTCTCTGCTGCCCATGACTGGAACCAACTGCAAAAATCTCTGAAGCTGGAGACTCACATCTCCCTCACTAGCTTTAACCACCAGCTGTCAGCGCAGCTCACAGATCACTGCACCTGTACATAGCCCATCTGTAAACAGCCCACCTACCTCATCCCCATACTGATATTTATTTATTTATTTTGCTCCTTTTGCACCCCAGTATCTCTACTTGCACATTCATCTTCTGCACATCTACCATTCCAGTGTTTAATTGCTATATTGTAATTACTTCGCCACCATGGCCTGTTTATTGCCTTACCTCCCTTATCTTACCTCATTTACACTCACTGTATATAGACTTTTTGGTTTCTTTTGTTCTACTGTATTATTGACTACGTTTTGTTTATTCCATGTGTAACTCTGTGTTGTTCTATGTGTTGAATTGCTTTGCTTTATCTTGGCCAGGTCGCAGTTGCAAATGAGAACTTGTTCTCAACTAGCCTACCTGGTTAAATAAAGTGAACACTTTGGGATAAGGTTGGAGGATGTGGACACAGCCAGTGATGTGGTAGGGGAGAGGAAGGGCCTCAAAACCCAAATGGAACCAGTCTACTACTCAACAAGTTCTCTCTCTGGATCCCCCTCCCTCTCTCTCTCCTCCCCCTCTCTCCTCCCCTCCCCTGCCTCTCTCATCCTCCCTCCCCCTCTCTCTCTCCTCCTTCCTCCCCCTCTCTCTCATCCTCAACGCTCTCCCCTCCCTCCCCGTCTCCTCCTCCCCTCTCTTCCTCTCCTCCCTCTCCCCTCCCCTCTCTGTCTGTTCAGGCGGGGTCACGATGACCTTGGGGACCACTATTTAGACTGTGGAGATCTCAGCAATGCCCTGAAGTGTTACAGCCGAGCCCGAGACTACTGCACTAGTGCCAAGCATGTCATCAACATGTGTCTGAACGTCATCAAGGTACTATGACATCATCAACATGTGTCTGAATGTCATCAAGGTACTATGACATCATCAACATGTGTCTGAACGTCATCAAGGTACTATGACATCATCAACATGTGTCTGAATGTCATCAAGGTACTATGACATCATCAACATGTGTCTGAATGTCATCAAGGTACTATGACATCATCAACATGTGTCTGAATGTCATCAAGGTACTATGACATCATCAACATGTGTCTGAATGTCATCAAGGTACTATGACATCATCAACATGTGTCTGAATGTCATCAAGGTACTATGACATCATCAACATGGTCTGAATGTCATCAAGGTACTATGACATCATCATGTGTCTGAATGTCATCAAGGTACTATGACATCATCAACATGTGTCTGAATGTCAAGGTACTATGACATCATCAACATGTGTCTGAATGTCATCAAGGTACTATGACATCATCAACATGGTGCCTCCGAAATGAATGTTCATGTCAACTTTTATCGTCAAGTTGTGTCTTCACTTGGTCAAGTCTATAAACGTGGCTTGTCTTGACCTAACATCCTTGAAAGGTTTCTCAAACCTTTTCTCTCCTCTGTCTCTCTCCTGTCTCTGTCTCTCTCTCTCTCCCTTTCTGTGTATTTCTCTCTCGCTAGGTTAGCGTTTACCTCCAGAACTGGTCCCATGTACTTAGCTACGTGAGCAAGGCAGAATCCACTCCAGAGATAGCTGAGGTTAGTACTGAATGACATGAAATATAACCTTTACATCGTACCTTCCGAGTGAGAGAAACTTGTAAAATCAAGCAGTATAAGAATTTGTTCAATAGATGTTCTCCTTTTTAAATTGTTGTGTGTGTATAGTAGACTCTCTAATATAGCCTTCACACTGAGAGAAAGTCACTGACTTAACTCTCGCTTGCTTGTTCTTCTAGCAACGAGGAGAGAGAGACAGTCAGAACCAATCTGTCCTCACCAAACTAAAATGTGCTGCGGGTAAGACCTCATACTGTACTGTTAGGAGGACCACTGAAGTCTACAGCTAAGACATTATACTGTTAGGAGGACCACTGAAGTCTACAGCTAAGACCTCATACTGTACTGTTAGGAGGACCACTGAAGTCTACAGCTAAGACATTATACTATACTGTTAGGAGGACCACTGTAGTCTACAGCTAAGACATTATACTATACTGTTAGGAGGACCACTGAAGTCTACAGCTAATACATTATACTGTACTGTTAGGAGGACCACTGAAGTCTACAGCTAAGACATTATACTATACTGTTAGGAGGACCACTGAAGTCTACAGCTAAGACATTATACTGTACTGTTAGGAGGACCACTGTAGTCTACAGCTAAGACATTATACTGTACTGTTAGGAGGACCACTGAAGTCTACAGCTAAGACATTATACTGTTAGGAGGACCACTGAAGTCTACAGCTAAGACATTATACTGTTAGGAGGACCACTGTAGTCTACAGCTAAGACATTATACTGTACTGTTAGGAGGACCACTGAAGTCTACAGCTAAGACATTATACTGTACTGTTAGGAGGACCACTGAAGTCTACAGCTAAGACATTATACTGTTAGGAGGACCACTGAATCTGCAGCTAAGACATTATACTGTTAGGAGGACCACTGTAGTCTACAGCTAAGACATTATACTGTTAGGAGGACCACTGAAGTCTACAGCTAAGACATTATACTGTTAGGAGGACCACTGTAGTCTACAGCTAAGACATTATACTGTACTGTTAGGAGGACCACTGAAGTCTACAGCTAAGACATTATACTGTACTGTTAGGAGGACCACTGAAGTCTACAGCTAAGACATTATACTGTAGTCTACAGCTAAGACATTATACTGTTAGGAGGACCACTGAATCTGCAGCTAAGACATTATACTGTTAGGAGGACCACTGTAGTCTACAGCTAAGACATTATACTGTTAGGAGGACCACTGAAGTCTACAGCTAAGACATTATACTGTTAGGAGGACCACTGAAGTCTACAGCTAAGACATTATACTGTTAGGAGGACCACTGAAGTCTACAGCTAAGACATTATACTGTTAGGAGGACCACTGAAGTCTACAGCTAAGACATTATACTGTTAGGAGGACCACTGAAGTCTACAGCTAAGACATTATACTGTACTGTTAGGAGGACCACTGTAGTCTACAGCTAAGACATTATACTGTACTGTTAGGAGGACCACTGTAGTCTACAGCTAAGACCTCATACTATACTGTTAGGAGGACCACTGAAGTCTACAGCTAAGACATTATACTGTACTGTTAGGAGGACCACTGTAGTCTACAGCTAAGACATTATACTGTACTGTTAGGAGGACCACTGAAGTCTACAGCTAAGACATTATACTGTTAGGAGGACCACTGAAGTCTACAGCTAAGACATTATACTGTTAGGAGGACCACTGTAGTCTACAGCTAAGACATTATACTGTTAGGAGGACCACTGAAGTCTAC